>NW_026607252.1:200000-287402 GCF_029890125.1 Rhinichthys klamathensis goyatoka | reverse complement strand
CTATCTATCTATCTATCTGTCTATCTATCTATCTATCTATTGTTCTGTCTGTCTATCTATCTATCTATCTATCTATCTATCTATCTATCATCTATCTATTGTTCTATCTATCTATCTATCTATCTATTGTTCTATCTATCTATCTATCTATCTATCTATCTATCTATCTATCTATCTATCTATCTATCTATCTATCTGTTGTTCTATCTATCTATCTATCTATCTATCTATCTCTATCTGTTGTTCTATCTATCTATCTATCTATCTATCTATCTATCTATCTATCTATCTATCTATCTATCTATCTATCTATCTGTTGTTCTATCTGTCTGTCTATCTATCTATCTATCATCTATATTGTTCTATCTATCTATCTATCTATCTATCTATCTATCTATCTATCTATCTATCTATCTATCTGTTGTTCTATCTGTCTGTCTATCTATCTATCTATCTATCGTTCTATCTATCGGTTCATCTTTCCATCCATCCACAGTTCATTGGTCTGGTTTGTGTTGCTGTGGTTCTTCTGAAAGTGCTGTGTCATGATAACGTTCCTCTGGTGTTCTGTTCGATCAGTTAATGTTCTCGAGTCACCAGGTGAACCCTCTCTCACTCGTACAGTGGTAATTCCAGCGGCTCTGGTTTACTACTCTTCCAGCGGCACCAGACAATATTACCATCCACTTCACCTAAAAGTCACTCCAAAGGCCTCATTTACAGAAATTAAGCAGATCAGCCAGCAGTGTGAGTTAATGTCCTTCTTCTCTGAGCAGAGGCGAGGCTGGAGCACATTAAAGCGTATCAGTGTGAACGGACTCGACTCGGCCGGCGGGCCAGTGCGGACGGTTTCGAAGAAAGAGACGCCGGGAACGACACGAATGAGATTGGTGATGAGCACAACGCTTCCTCAGCATGCCATGTTTGCCCAGAGCCATGAAGCTAATCGTGTCTGGAGCGCAATGTGTTCAGAGAACATGCAACACACACCAACACACGCTGCTCTCGTTTACTTTACTAAAAACACATCCTTTTCTCAATATATTTCACTTGTACCATCTTCTGTCTTGTCCTCTTTAAGGTCTCTGTCTGGTATTACTCTTCCATGCATGTCAGCAAGACGTTTATTTTGCTCAAAGGCTGGTCTTCAGTCAGTGTCTCTCTTTCTTTTCTCCTAAAAAGGAACAAAAATAGACAGTTAATTTTAGACATTTAACAGCTCCGATCATTTGCTCTTGGAATAATGTTTGAGATCTCTGGTTTTCAATCGCAGACTTGTGAGATCTCTTATGAAACTACAGAGGAGAGGCAGATGGTGCTTTTCTCAATGAGAAAAAAAATCTTTAATGAATTTAGTTTTTAAAGCATTTCCTCAACTGCAGTTTGTTATTTTCTGAATAAGTGTGTCCTGTTGGATGTTAAAGCAACGTCCAGCACAATGTTTATGATTTTAAATGTACATGAATGTTTATCAGATGATTGTACATAAGATGGTTAAAACACAAGATGTGCTCCTGCTTCAATTTTACATTCTGTAAAAAGACTGCAGAGAAAATGCCTAAATATGAGGGGAAATGTGCAAGATGAAGATCTAAGGACAACTATGTTGGCCATATCACAGCTGGACAGCATTCATTTACATCCGTCAGAAGCTTTACCCAAAGTGACTTACAGTGCTGTTATTCATTTGCTGGGAATCAAACCCATGACCTTGGAGTTGCTCATGCCTAGTTTCTCCAAACTCTCAGAAAAAAAGGTACAAAAGCTGTCACTGGGACAGAACCCTTTAAAAGGGTGGTAATATGTACCATTTAGGTACTAATATGTACACTTTTGGTACTAATATGTTCCTTTGAGGGACTAATATGCACTCTTTAGGTACAAAGATGTACCTTTTGAAAAGGTACCGCCACAGTGACAGCTTTTGTACCTTTTTTTCTGAAACTCAATGCATGATGTGTTCAGGTTGCAGAGCATTGAGCAAGCATTCGCGTCTGTATACCAGTGTAAAGTTGGCATGTTTCCAGCCTCAGGTAAGAGTCGTGTGAAAAGAAGTCAGCTTGTCTAATGAAGTGCAGAATATTCATCAACTGAAACACTCAACTGATCATCCCAGACGTTCCTGCTTAGAGAAAAATGGCCTCTATGATTCAACAAATTGATTTTTTTTTTCTCATTTCGCTTTTTCTATGGCTTATACATCTAATTGTAAAAGCCAGTGGTCCTTAAAAAGGTTTCTCACTATGAAAGTGTGTCTGCGTCATGAGGACAAGGAGATACAATAACCACAATCCTAATAATGCATCAGTGTGTATTCTGATGGACAAGCACGAGCTCTACGACACACAAGGCTTTAATGGCTGAAATGGCTTTATGTCAAATTGTGTTGGCACAGCTCTAAATGGACTTTCCCTAAATTTACTGTCTAATGCAGTGTGTAAAAACAGAAGAGCTTCGTTTAGGGTAAAAGCATCAGGTAACAGGTGTTTAGACAGTCCAATACAGAGGATAAAGATGTTGGTACTGTGTTGCACAAAATGCTTGCCAGTTGAAATATACATTGAAGTAGAAAAATGTTTCAGGCCTCTTGAATATTCTGTGTGTTTTTGCCGCTGAAGCCTTTATTATCACACACTCATGTCCTGAATGTCGAGTTGTAAGATTTGAATATTATTGTGCTCCACACACAGCAGAGCATCTATATTTTAACTCGTATTTCAAGGCTAAAGATCAAAGCCTACTGTAATGTGGGACCGATCTCTACAGTGAGTCGTGGTTGTGCATGAAAAACTCACTGGTTGCTAGGGCGTTACTACGCAGGTTAAAATGTCTCTAGGATGTTGCTATGGTCATACGGGTGTTTTTTACTGCCTCAAGATTATTCTGTACTGTAGATAAAATGCTGGGTTGTTTCACCCTAAATTTGGGTCAAATATGGACAAACCCAAATGTTGGGTTAAAAATGTAATTTAAAATTTTAACCCAACTTCAACTTTCACTTTCAACTGTAATTTTTTTAATTACATTTTTAACCCAACATTTAGGTTTGTCCATATTTGACCCAAATTTGGGTTGAAACAACCCAGCATTTTTTAGAGTGTATAGACAATATAAACAACAGTAATAGTTGCAACAGGAACAAATTTGTGATTTTTGCCTGGGAGACGATAAAACAAAGTTTGGTCTTAAAAAAAAAAAATGAAAGTAGGCCAATTCCTTCAGGAACTGGTTTCTACAGCTGCAAAATGCATTAAATAAAAGTGCATTGCACACGTTGATGGATATAGAATCCCATACAAAGTATGGATAATTCATAATAATTTTCCTTTGCAGTTGATTAATTCTTGGCAAGTATTTCAGAGCGAAGTCCTGCGTGTCGCGAGCGCCCGACTCGCCTTTTCATATTTCATGAGCGCAGGAAAGACGTGCGACAGTTTTCCCCATTGTGATGGTGATTTCCCCTTTTCTCTTTAATCCCGACAAACCAGATTATGAATGGTGCGCTCCTCTCCGCGAGGAAACGGGAATTTAAATAGGCCCTACGATTCATGGTGCCATTTCTCCCTCGTCTCCCTGAAGGAGCAGCAGGTTTTTTCAGGAATTAATTAGCTGGATTTGTATGAAAATAGGTTTGGCGTGACATCTGGTCTGGTTGTAAGTGCTAAGTGCTAATGAGGCCTATTCAGAGGATTTGCATCTGTTGACTGCGTCTGGCAGAGCCGAGGATCCTGTGACCCGGTGTCCTCTCTCCGAGGAGACACGAGATCTCCTGACAAGGGCTTGAGTTCAGCTCCTCTTCACTTTCTGAGGAGAATGAATCATTAAAACCATTAAGAAGAAGCATGTGGATGTTTCACATAACACAATCAGCAAATATTGAAACGCTGAGTGTTGAATTGAAGTGGGGCTATTAAACTTCCTGCTCTTAATACTGAAGAAATAATTCAGCAAAAAATGAACATTGTGTAATCATTTACTCATTTTCTTTGAGATGTCAGGCTGAATGTCTGAACAACTTTTTCAATATAAGGAAATTGGATGGTGATTTGTACAGCTAAACTCCACCATAAACGTGCACATTATTTTAAGTCACACAAAATGCAAATTCACCTCCTCCTAGCTGTAATTATATATATATATATATATATATATATATATATATATATATACATACATACATTTTATTTGTATTATTATTTTTGTATATATATATAATAATATTATTACTAAAATAATACAATAATTACTATATATATGTAATTTAAAAAAAATTATTATATTATATATTATTATTATTTTTACCAATAGGGCTGTGAAATCGATTAATCACATCTATCTATCTATCTATCTATCTATCTATCTATCTATCTATCTATCTATCTATCTATCTATCTACATATACATACGCTAATAATTATAATATATTCAACCAAAAAATGACATATATCTGGGATAATAAAGCTGTATTGCATTAAAAAGGGATGTTTGTGACTGAGCGGTTGCTGTGAACTCCAGAAAACCCCAGAGGTGTGATGACGCCTCAAAGAAGCTCAACCTTCCCTCATTCCCACTGGTTAAACCAGTTTAACGCCTCTGACTGCAGCTTAACCAGGTGAACACACTGACCTTGCATTCAGACGTCGAGGATTGCAGAATAACTCATTCTTACAGAGATTAGCCAGAGTTCACCAGTACGTGGTGGATCTCTACAAAACATTATGTTTCTGTAAGCTTTTGTTTGTTGAACAAAAGCGGAAGAATTGAGCTGAGAAACGGCAGCGCACACTGGGACATAAATAGATGCCGTGCACATCCTTATTCAAGGTGAACGGCGCAGAGAGGAATCTGTACAGTTAACTCAGCATTTTCACTCACAGAATCATTTATCAAGGAGAAAAGACGCTCCGCAGCGCTCCATATGTAAACGCTCGTCAGCATGACCCACGCACTAACACTCCAGGAGATTTACAGATCTGGATTAGGACATTATTATTGCGTTCACGCATGCTGTCAGGATACAGTTGTTTGTGCAAAGACAATCTGCCTACCAACACATTTCACTTACTTGCACATATAAACCCACAGTGCTCTCTGTTTAGGGCTAGTTGGCCTGCTAGTTTTTCAGCCTGATATGTACCCAAAACCCTCCTAAAACCACCAAACAAGACCAGCAAACCACAATAGGCTGTTTTTGTTTTGTATTTTTATTGGGCCTTTTGGACATCTACTCCGAATACCCTAGCAACCCCCTAGCAACAGCTTAACAAGTACACTTCACACCTTGTCAATCTGTCATAACACACATGCATGCGGAACAAAACTTGGGGACGCGCTGTTTTGACTCAGGCTAGAAAGTATCCACCTAGCAACCACATAGCAACACCCTAGTAACCACTCACAACATCCAAGTATGCTAGGAAGGCAACTACCTAGAAATCACCCAGAAAACACCTAGAACACTCTAGATGCCAACAAGAAATGCAACTACCCAGAACACCCTAGCAACTGCACAGCAACGCCCTGGCAACCTTCCACAACATCCTAACATCCCAGCAACGACTCAGAACACCGCATAGCAACACCCTAGCAACCACCCAGCATAGCAACACCCTAGCAACCACCCACATGTATCCTGGCACGTGTATCCATTTTTGAATTGGGAAGTAAAAAACTACCTAGCAACCACCCAGAAGACCCTAGCAACACCTTAACAACGCCCCGGAAAACCCTTAAAACACCCTAGATACCACCAAGAAATGCCCTAAAAAATGCACAGCAACACCCTAACAAAACTGTCTAGTACATCCTAGCAACTACTCAGAACACTGCATAGCAACGCCTTAGCAACCACTCGCATGTATCCTGGAACCACAAAAAAAACCTAAGGATTGGCACCTTTGAATTGGTCCAGAAAGAAACAATCCAACAACCACCCAGAAGACCCTAGCAAGTGCTTAGCAGCGTGTTTGAGGTTTATTTTATTTAACCCCAATGAAGGGATGCTGATCTCTTTCTCTCTTCACTACAATAAAACTGATTTACACACTCGCAGCTGCTGAGATCATAGAAGCTTTGTGCTGTAATCTACGTGAAACACGGGAACACACACACACATTGTGAAGCACCGTGTGTCAGATAATAAAACCGTGCCCTGCGGCCTCACTGAATTCAGCCCTCATCTCTCTGCCTCTCTCACATTGGCTGTATATCTCTCTCTGTATGTGTGTTTAAAATTCACTATAATGATAGTCATGGAAACAATAACACACAGATTACACAAAAAACACCTGAAATGCACACATTTTGATCTTAGTTTCATCTAAATATGAAATGTGTCATACCTTAAAAGGAACAGATCGTATAACTTCAGCAGACAAACATGTCAAAAGGACTATTTTTAGCCTTTTTTGCATAAAGATTCTCTAAAATTTCTCCAAGCAATTATGTTTACGGGTTTGCAACAACACGAGGGCACGTAAAGAAGCACTTTCATGTTTATGCAAACGGTTCCTTTAAAGTGAACATGAAACGCTGTTCGAAATTGATTTTACCTCCTTAATGAGAAAGAAAAGATGCAGGACAGGACTTGATTTTATCCATTGGGAATTGATTGGATGGTGTAAATCAGTGTTCAATAGGAGGCTGACTGGAACATGAAGGCTAAAAGAGCATCTTCACGAAAACCAGTGGAAATGTTTCGTTTTCACATCATCATTAATGCCATTACCTACAACAGCAGCCTAAAACAATTGCTTATAGTCCCCCTGTGGTGAAAATCAAGCGTTTAATGTTGTTTATGTGTCTATGTGATGTTTTTAATATGCTTTAAGACACACCATGTGTAAATTCATAAGTCGACAGCATTGCTGAGTATTTTCTGCTTAAAACTGCAGTGAACCAAAGACAGTCTCAAAAACACGAAATCGCTGGTGTTTCTGACGTCACAAACGACCTTGTAACCAATCAGATCAACGTGTGATCGTCAACCAGTGGATCTCTGAGCTGAGTGAGTGAGTGGAGGCGGGGCTCATTTGCATATTCAACCGCGCATACTAAATGAGGCAAGGGTGTCGAGTTACATTCAAGCTATTTTAAGGCATGATGAATGTTTTTTCAAGGATAAAACGTTTAAATATGTCATTTTGGTGATCAAAGATGAGTTTTAAGTAGGGCTGCCAGTTAAAGGGATACTCCACTTTTTTTGGAAATAGGCTCATTTTACAACTCCCCCAGAGGTAAACTGTTGAGTTTTACCGTTTTTGAATCCATTCAGCCGATCTCCGGTTCTGGCGGTACCACTTTTAGCATAGCTTAGCATAGATCATTGAAGTGGACAAGACCATTAGCATTTCTCAAAAAAAAAAAAATGACCAAAGAGTTTCGATATTGTTGAGTTGTAAAATAAGCCTATTTCCCAAAAAAGTGGAGTATCCCTTTAAACGCGTTATTAACGGCGTTAACGCAAACCCATATTAACGGCGTCAATATTTTTATCGCGCGATTAACGCGTTTGGCCTAGCAAACTTTGTAGTTTTTTTCACATGCTTTTGCAACAGGACGCGGCATCCGCTATGAAACCCATTCATGTCAATGGCTTGCGCCGCGCGAGGACGTTTTGTTGCTTCGTCGACCAAAGCACAAGCGGATCTAGCTAGACCGGAAACAAAACAACAGGCACGCCACACACACTTGTTTCACCCTTTTATTGATGGACAGTGTTAAATTGTGTGAGAGATTATTTGCTCCAAGTGAGAATGTTAGTGTTGTTTTCAATAAAAAACATTTGCACACAGCAAGCCGATCCCCTTTTCCACATTGATAAGAGCATTACAATGAGAAAAAATAACGGGACAAAAAGAAATCAAGAGACATTTAGAATAGATAAAAATGTGCGATTAATCGCGAGTAAACCAATGCGATTAATCACGATTAAATATTTGAATCGTTTGACAGCAATAGTTTTAAGGGATAAAATTATTGACTATAGCTTTTGAACTACCTGTTAATATTATTATTTTTGGATAGCACTAGCGTGCTTATGAATCCATTACAATAAGACCAAGACACAATCAATTTTGATTTGACATGTTTACAATAAATAACTGATTTCGGTCCTAATTCATCGCCAGGTTGTATAACACTGTGCTTTATGGCAGGTGTGTGTTCTGTCAGCTTCACTGGCTGTTGTTGTTGTAAGGCGAGTGGAGTTGCATGTTTACCTCCCCGAGGACCTTCGCTGTTCTCAGTCTGTGGCCTAGATACAGATCGACGGTGTGTTTTCTTACTCCGCTGCCTCGGTCCTGCAAAACACGTCATTCTCGCCGTGCTCTCAGCGACTGTCCTCACACTCGCTTTCGGCTGGTTTAAGTCGTTAGCACGTTATTCACCCTCCACCTGACAGCAGCAACAGAGTCTGTGTGTTCGCAGTCACACACACCGCTGTTCACAGCGAGTTTCCTCCACAGGTCGCCTCCATTCGCTCCACATGTGTTAAAGCAACAGGGCTGCGCGTTAACACGTTATCCTGCTGACTGACAACGAGAAGGAGAGAGACGACTGTGATCCAACAACCGCGCGTGAGGAGAGAAAACACGGATGGAGGGGAAGAAACACGGAGGTATAAAGGTATACATTTTTTTGGTAACACTTTAGTTTAGGGTCCAATTCTCACTATTTACTAGTTGTTTAATAGCATGCATACTAGGATATTGACTGTTTTTTAGTGCTTATAAAGCACATATTAATGCCTTATTCTGCATGATCATATTCCACATCCCTTAATCACCCAATATACCTAAACTGAACAACTACTAACTAACCTTACTAACTATTAATAAGCAGTAATTAGGAGTTTATTGAGGCAAAAGTCGTAGTTAATAGTGAGAATTGGACCCTAATCTAAAGTGTGACCCATCTTTTTATTTTAATGATAAAAAAATATTATCAGAAAAACAATTTGAGTCAAATGTTTGATTGAAAAAATATTATTTCTGTACAGATCATGATCAGCGTCACTTATTTGCTTTCAAATATATAAATAAATCAACAATAATTGACCTAAAATAATAGATTCATTTTACACTACCATTCAAAAGTTTGAGGTTGGTCAGATTTTTTTATTTTTTTTGTCTCTCTGCTCACCAAAGCTGCAATTATTTAATAAAAAATGCAATAAAAGCAGTAAAATTATGAAAAAAAAATTTTTTTGTGAATAACACATTTCACATATTTTTTTTATTTCACAGATTTAACATGTCATTTATTCCTGTGATCAAAGCTGTATTTTCAGCATCATTACTCAGTGTCACATGATCCTTCAGAAATCACTCTAATATGATGATTTGAATATGATTATTATCAATGTTGAAAACATGCTGCTCTAGATTTCAGGATAACATTTCTGTTTAAAATGGTTTAACTGGTGAAAAAAAAGGTTTAACTTTTCAGAAACTATTGCTCTCAGACTTTTGGATCCCACAGTACACGAACTGTAACACAGCCGGCATTTCCAGTCCCAATCCATCCCTGGAAAGAATAAAGAGAAAGAGAATGAAAAATGAAAACCTGGAGAATAGCAGCGCACCCACACACAGCTGGATAAACAGATCAACAAAACGCTGACGCAACTCCTTCTGTCTTCTTCCGCACGGCCCTACTCATCTGGTTATTAAGGTCACGCTTGTTTTTTATAATACTTTTTTGGTTGGAGGAGGAGTGAAACCTCAAGTTTCAGGAGCAAAACTAATTATCCGTGGCCTGTAAGGAGCGGCGAGTGGGAAGATCGGATCCCACCACTGGATTGGATGTGGAGCGGCAGCTGATTAGTCCTTCAGCTTTAATACACTCGCTTCGGTTGCTCTCGACAGAGGAGTTTCCAGATGGATCCAGGTGTTGGCAGCTTTTGATGGCGGCCCGTCGGGATTGGACGATCTGGGGGTCATGTGACCTCCAGCCTGAACAACTTGTGTTTGTGTTGAAAATGTGCAGTAACAGGCGTTTGAGGGCTTAGTCATGCTGCGCTGCTTCTGACGTGGCTCTTTATCCCTGACGCGCCGCATGCATACAAACACACCTCACACACTCGCAGACTGCCAGCCTTCTGCAGGCAAACCACACACTCCTCATATTCTTCAACCTCATGTACACTGTAAGGCCTGATGAATAGACGGGATACGGTGACGTCTGTTTACATTTAATAAGAGACTTTGTTTACTCTACCAAGATATAGTCATAAGGGTTTACGGTCATTTTTGTATGAGAAACACATTATTTTGGACAAATTTTATTTTATAATGAAACTGGAAATGAAAATGTCATTCCACTTTCTCCTTTTGTGTTTAAAAATGTAACATAAAATGTAGTAAAACTAGATATTAATTAGATACTAGATGTTTATATATATATATATATATATATATAGATTAGAAGATTACATAAATATATATTTATATATATTTACTCGCACACACACACACACATATATACATTTGATTTAATTTATTATTTAAATGAATATATATATACTTTGTAAAATGTATATACAAATTAAATTACATAAATTATATATATATATATATACATTTGTTATTTAAAATTATATATATATATATATATATATATATTATACATTTAAATAAATTAAGTAAATATATACATATATATACACACACACACATTTGCATTAATTTAAATAATTATATATATTTGTATTAATTATTTAGATTAATTTAAATATTTGAGAAAAAATACAAAAATAATCATTTTAAAATATTTTAATAATAATTATTCATAATTGGCTGAGAGTGTAAATGCGGCCTTATACCAAATTACAGTGTCATTCATCATGCATATGATTGTTTTTTTTATTATTATTCCTCTGCTGTTCTTGGTTTAATCAAAACAGACTCCACTTCCTTCCTTAATACACTTTGTGAACAATTCATTATTGCATGTAAAGTCATGTTTGTCTTCATAATCTTTCATCAAATTGTAACAGCTTGCCTCGCCCCTGAAATGCCTTTCTTTTTCGGCTGACAACACAAATCACTCTTTCCAATCCCTCAACTTCAGTTTTTTACAATCCATTCAATTCCTGATGTATAAAGTCAAGTCCTTCTCTACATATTTCACTCTGTAATATCACAGATATGAACATTCACATCACGTTAGAACGGGTGTTAGTTGTTAGGCTAACCCTTTAATTAGTGCAATCCAGACTAAATGAGCAGGGAACATGTTAATAAACACGACTGACCCCTACATAAACACAGCCATCTAATGCTCGAGGCAGACTGTATCAATATGCAGAATCCATAAGCCAAACAAGTCAAAATATGAAGAGATTAATGCAGAGCCATGCCACAATCCATCACGCAAAAGGCCACATTTGTGTTCATATTGGAAAACTCGATCTGGCTGCTTCGTCCTGCCCTTTAAAACTGATAACTAAATGTGCGTTCTCCGCGAGCTGTTTGCGCGCGCCCTCGGTTTGATATGCATCAAAGCCAATTACATGCATAGGTGACTCCTATTAGCGAGAGTAGATCAATGTCACTGAGAGGGATCTGATAATTAAATCAATTTAACAATCAACTCACTAAATGAATGCGGGTGACGTTGACATTAATCTGGCACGATCAGGCAATCGTTGATGTCCTTCCCGTGCGGAATAATCACGGCTTGGCCGGAGTCCAGATCGAGAGGCGAAGCCGAGGGTAACAGCGTTCGCATGCGTTTGAGGAGTCATGAATTATGCTCTTCCTCAGCAGATCTGCAGTTAAAGCTCTTCTTCATCTCTGCGTTCCTCTTAGGTGGGGTTTTGGGGAGAGACATGAGTGTGCTGTGGCGGTGAGAATCTATCTGGAGAGAAAAGGTTATAATAGTTTAGTAAATGTAACTAACCTTTTTACATTCACATCTCCAGTCTGGAAGTGCTTTGAATTCTGCTGATCTTTAGACACTCGTTTCTGCATATGCAGGTCTTTTTGAATCATAAGCTTCTGGGAAAAGAGGTCCTGACATCATTCATGGCTCTGCAAGAACAAACGGGAAACATAAGCATTTCATACTTTGAGGAATTAAAGGATTGCTTCTTTTCAGCTCATGCATGAGTTGGAACTTGAATTGAATTGTTCACAAACAGGCAATGTATTCTGGAAAATTAAGTGCTCTTATTCTGAATGTCACACAAATGACACAACAAAATTGAGCACTGGCAAAACATTTACTAAATATACACTCACCTAAAGGATTATTAGGAACACCATACTAATACTGTGATTGACCCCCTTTCGCCTTCAGAACTGCCTTAATTCTACGTGGCATTGATTCAACAAGGTGCTGAAAGCATTCTTTAGAAATGTTGGCCCATATTGATAGGATAGCATCTTGCAGTTGATGGAGATTTGTGGGATGCACATCCAGGGCACGAAGCTCCCGTTCCACCACATCCCAAAGATGCTCTATTGGGTTGAGATCTGGTGACTGTGGGGGCCATTTTAGTACAGTGAACTCATTGTCATGTTCAAGAAACCAATTTGAAATAATTCGAGCTTTGTGACATGGTGCATTATCCTGCTGGAAGTAGCCATCAGAGGATGGGTACATGGTGGTCATAAAGGGATGGACATGGTCAGAAACAATGCTCAGGTAGGCCGTGGCATTTAAACGATGCCCAATTGGCACTAAGGGGCCTAAAGTGTGCCAAGAAAACATCCCCTACACCATTACACCACCACCACCAGCCTGCACAGTGGTGACAAGGCATGATGGATCCATGTTCTCATTCTGTTTACGCCAAATTCTGACTCTACCATCTGAATGTCTCAACAGAAATCGAGACTCATCAGACCAGGCAACATTTTTCCAGTCTTCAACTGTCCAATTTTGGTGAGCTATTGCAAATTGTAGCCTCTTTTTCCTATTTGTAGTGGAGATGAGTGGTACCCGGTGGGGTCTTCTGCTGTTATAGCCCATCCGCCTCAAGGTTGTGCGTGTTGTGGCTTCACAAATGCTTTGCTGCATACCTCGGTTGTAACGAGTGGTTATTTCAGTCAAAGTTGCCCTTCTATCAGCTTGAATCAGTCGGCCCATTCTCCTCTGACCTCGAGCATCAACAAGGCATTTTCCCCCACAGGACTGCCGCATACTGGATGTTTTTCCCTTTTCACACCATTCTTTGTAAACCCTAGAAATGGTTGTGCGTGAAAATCCCAGTAACTGAGCAGATTGTGAAATACTCAGACCGGCCCGTCTGGCACCAACAACCATGCCACGCTCAAAATGGCTTAAATCACCTTTCTTTCCCATTCTGACATTCAGTTTGGAGTTCAGGAGATTGTCTTGACCAGGACCACACCCCTAAATGCATTGAAGCAACTGTCATGTGATTGGTTGATTAGATAATTGCAATAATGAGAAATTGAACAGGTGTTCCTAATAATCCTTTAGGTGAGTCTAGTTTTAACAGTTGCATGAATACGACAGAATTTGCACTTTCAAATGGCGTCAATGGAGAAATGCAACCAAAACTTTCACTGCCATAAACCCAATCGCAAAAGCAATTAAAGATAGGCAATTTTTGGAGAGGCTGGCAATAGGAGCTAGCTTTGAAATAATAAGATCCCACCCTCCCGTCAGAGCGTCTCCAAAACTACGCCTCCTCCAAAACACATGAGCGATCACAACAGGGAGCAAACAGATGCGTCACGAGAAGGGGCGTTAAAATGACCTCATGTCTCAAAGCACATAACATTACATAATAAATATAGCCGCGAGCAGCGATTATCGGGGTTCAAGCGCTTATTATGTTTTATTTAGCAAGCATTGAATCACTCAAATCATAGATGGAATAGACCATTTACAGCCAATACAGGCAGTTTACTAACGAAATACTTAGTTTTTAAATCTTTTTTCAGCTTTATAGCAGTTAAAGCGCCAGATATGGCCCGATGTCCATCAAAGTTTCCATGCTTTAGAATCAAATGACGCATGTGCGCGCCCAATTTTGTGAAGTTTTACGCAAATCAGGCAGGAAGAGGGACATTTTTAGCCATTTGCATATAAGGATTTTTAGACCTTTTTAACAGTTATAGCACCACCTATGGGCCAATCTTTAGAATCATGTGCCTCATGTGCTCACCTAATGATGTGAAGTTATGAGTTTTCGTTTAGGAATGATAGGCTTTTGGGTAGACTTGGCCACATCTATTTTCTAAATGTCGCTATCTAAAGGACAAAGTTCAATTTTTTTTTGATAATTATTGACCAAGAGGGTCAACAGTTGTTTTAGCAAGGCTGAGCCAAAAACCTAGGGCTAGTTCGCCAAATTTGGTTTTTGAAATAATCTCCAATATTTAACGAACGATTGGATGGACGGCGGTGGTCCTAGAGGCAAAGATGCTCAGAATGAGGAGTTCTTCCATGTGGTGTAAATGTCGTGGGTGTGTCAAAAATTGTACGATATTCAATCCTTTACGCACGTGAAAAACGCAAAGACACCCTCCCGGTGGGCATATAGCTGATAGCTATACTCAAACTTCAAAACACATATTTCGAGATACGCAAATGTGTTCAAAGGCGGTCTTGGCCCCTTGGGCGAAGACACTGCATGCCAATTTATGTTATAGCGCCATCAAGTGTCCAGTTGCCGCGTCCTTTTTCACACGGGCACAGAATTATTTTTTTGTAATTATTGACAATCAGACTCCAGAGAATGTTGCTGCACTGGTTTGGTTCGGATTGGGCCAACTAGTTTGCAAAAGTATGTTTTTCAAAAAAATTATAAATACCCCCAAATTTCGGGCCCTCGTCTAACGGTTGAAGTTATGAAGGATTTTGTACTTTTCCCCGATTTGTAGCGCCCCCGTCAGGCCGATCGGGGCGAGCCTTGGCGTTGTTGTGTAGACGGTGTGAGAACTACCAGCCCTCAAGGTTTCAAGGATCTACGACTGAATGCAATGATTAGAAGAACATTTGATGGTCCTACGCCTTATACAGAAAATATATATATACACACACACACACATATAAATACATTAAGACCACTTAACTTAGTGATTGCTATCAGGATGTGAAGAGATAGCACAGTAACAAAAAATGTTTCTATAAACAAATCACTTACTCTGCCTTTAATAGGCCAACTGCGAGAGAACTGAGGGATAACACTGCCGATATAGTCCTATAATGAAAGAAATCTTTTACAGTTCCTTCTCTGATGGCAAAATCTCACAGTGTGCACCTGATATGCACTATTATAACCAATAATAATGGTTGTGTGTGTGTGTGTGTGTGTGTGTGTGTGTGTGTGTGTGTGTGTGTGTGTGTGTGTGTGTGTGTGTGTATACTGAGCACAAGTCAACACTCAGAAACACAGAAATAAAGAATCCAAGTACAAGTGAACTCTATGAAAAATCTTTAGCTATACTTTAGCCTCGGGCAGATCCAGAATGAGCGGTTACCCGCATGAGCGCGTGCGAGACATAATGCTGAGTTCGAGTTTATCAACGCAGGTGCTCGCGACTGCAAGCTGTTCCCGCTCGAGTCCGGATCAGGGCCGCGGCCCGCGAGAGTAATGACAGAATCTGATAGATTCACAGCCATTCTGCGCCGAAATATCCCATCTGACAGCCCTTCTGGAGGGCGTCCATAAATAAAGATTGTTGACTATTGACAAACGCGGCGCTTCAAAGCCAAGCGTCCTCGTGAGGAATGGAGATGAACTGAGATATTGATGCCGATTCTTTAAACTTTTATCATTTTGTTTGCATTGGCTGCCAGTTCAGAGGGAAGCCCTGGTTTTGTGTCAATAACTTCATTCTATGCACTTTTTGCCTGAAATATTCAGCAGCTGCGTCTCCGCACAGAACCCGGTCGCTGTTGATTTACTGTAAATCTTTTGTTTCTCATCAGGGGATGTTTTCAAAAGCATCTGAACGACGTCGCTTTCGCGGTGGGGCCGCATGTGGCAATTTCAAATTATTAAGGTTCATTTGCGCCGAAAATGTTGAATTATTAAGTGTGAATAAGCGCGTTCTCCCACGCGCGCCTCGCTCGAGCGCGTCCACGTGTTCTGAGCTCAAACTGTGCCCGACATAATCTCATCTAAATGTGTTCGCTCTCGCTTTCCGCTACCCTGTTAGAGTAGATAAAAATATTAAAGCTATCTGCCTTCAGATGAGATTAAAATACTCACCCCGGGTTCAATCTCATATGCGGCTCTTGACAGAAAGACATGTTGAGCTGTCTGTGAATATGGGCTTTCATTTAAAGTCAGTGAGAGTTAGTGGAGAGCTGGAACGAGGCGCGTAAACATCGGGCGTCAGGCCATCGCTCTTTAGTTCAAATCCACGCGCTGATGGATGTCGGGAACGGAACGGGCTTTCTGACTGTCACAGATCAGCGGCGGACGGTAAATTACTGCCACGCTCATGTCCGTTAGTACCGCATTATGTTCACACAGTCAATTAATGACGGAAATTACATTCAATCGCGATTTGGAATGGAATGGAATGGGAGGGGAGGGGGGTAATCAAGTTTGAGTAATCAAACTTTACATGTATTTACTTTACAATACATTTACATGTATAAAATATGTTCCCACCTAACAAAAAAAGTTCTATTAAACGTTCTGCTAATGTTCCCATTAAGTTCTGAAAACGTTATTTCTGAACGTTCCAAACATTTTGGATTCAAAATTCCAACATTCCATTTTGCAAACGAACGTCATATTTGAATGTTCTCTGAACGTTCTAAAACAAGGGCATATTTTATACAGTCTGATTCATATTGCATATGAAGCAGTTTCTCGATTTGATGGCTTCTGTTCACCAGCTCGGGTTAACAAGGTACTGGTTTGAAGAACGCTTTTGAGAAAGAACTAATCAGTGATTTTACCCAAATCTTTTAGTTTGGAGAAATATTGAGAAGGCCAACTTTTGGATAAAATAATAAATTATTATTAGAATATGTCTTATTTATTTTATACAACAATTCAGACTGTGACGCCATTTTTATTAATTTACATTCAATGTATTTTTAATTAAATTATTTAATGTCAGTGATATAACAATAGACTGGCATGAAATACTACATTCAATACATGTACAATAAATAAAAAATTATAAATATAAAATTTACATAGCCAATATAGGCCTTATTTTATGCTGCTGATATATCAGAACAGCATGAAATAATAAATGCATTTGATATGATAACAGACCTGGCATACAATAAATGCATTTATTAATTAATAACAAATGCATAATCAATAATAAATTAATATAAATAAAATAAATGATAAATATTGACTTTATTCTATGCCATATGCTTTGTGTTTCAAATAAACTGACCCGTAAAAACTAAAAGTACTGTGGTTGCCACTTTACACGTCGATTAGATGTTTCCCATTTAAGTGGACTGCAGTCTTGGTCCAAATAAGCATGCAAATTGAACCAAACTTTATGTTGTAATCAAACGGCCTGACTGTGCAAGGCTAGTCTTGACCAGGAGTTAAAGCTGCAGCGCATCTTCTCTGTCATGTTAGCAGTGTGCTAATCACACATCGCTAAAACAAGATCTTTAGTGCGACTTTAGTCGTCGTGCTTCAAGATGTCCGAAACCTCCAGCGTCCCTGCCGTCTTGATGAACAGCACTGCCTCCTCTGCAGTTTTGCTGTTTATGCAGCTTAATTATGATTGGGCTTTGCTGCGTGTCGGTTTGAAGTGCAGTAATGAGTGGAATCAGGGCTTTTTTCTCTCTTTCTTTCGGAGGTGTGCTTTGAATGTCGTCGTCTTCAATCAGTCGCATGTGTCTGGGCCTGTTCAGAGATGTCAAGACGAAGGATGTTTCATCTATTTTTACGGTTTATTTTGTGTTCTCCTCACTGGGGAGGATCTTTGGCCTTCTGTCCCGCACGTCTCCGGATCTGCGGGTTTTAATAACAAACCGAACGTCAGTTGAAAGGCATTCGAGATGCGTTTTAATGTGACAGTGCTTCAATTTATACTCGCTGCGACGGTTAAACATTTCTGGTCGGTTTCTTTGCGTCAACTTGATTTCGAGATTGTCTGTTGTTTGTCTTTTAAAGAACACACAAGTCATCCTGCAGGGGTTCTTGTAAAGGTAACGCAGACATTTGCATATGAAAGTCCTCGTCATTCAGATTTATACAAATATTTTCTTGTGAATTTAATCCTTATCATCAAGTTGCTTTTCGCACAACAAAGCTAAACGGCGTGCAATCCTGTTGTAGCAAATTAGCTCCAAGAAATATTAATAACTTGTTATGATTGATTATGAATATTCGGATCAGTTAATAGAATTAACTCAATGTAGTAAAATTAATATTACAATCAATTAACCTGTTTGTGCCGTGAACACTCAGTGTTATTTGTTTATTGATTCTAAGAAATGTAAATGTTTACCGTACAGTATTATTCAGAGCCTGTGGTCAAAATCTATGATCAGGGACTCCAGTATATGAGCTTGAGACACGGACAACTTTACGTGTGACATGAACAAGACTTTATTTTCATTTCATTTATTATACAGGAAAGGTTCAAAGTAACATTAAGGTACAATTTAAACGGGCCTGACTCAGTTTAAAAACTGGTTTCCAGCAGGTTCCATAAAACACAATTTACAACACATGAAGTCAGAAACACTTACACAGGACATTAGCATGGGCTAGACAGATACAAACAGGATATACAATATAAACAATCAGTGAGTACAAGTGTAACTGTTTAGAAGAAAAGTTTGTATGCCTTTTTGAAATATGTGATGGATGGTATTTCTGATGTGATGGGGAATATCATTCCACATTTTGGTGTATGTATGAAAAAAGGATTTCTGAACATAGTTATTTTTATATGGAGGGACTGGTCTCATATTGTTGGTGAAATGCTATTTTGATAATAGCGTGACTTATATAATAATATTAACTAGACTAAACATTTAAACTACTCTAACATACACATCCATTACATACATGCATGCAGTTTTCCAAGGGAAAGAGAGCTGAAGCAGAATACAGTTCTAGCATTGTTTGAAGTTCAGCCGATCATCAGCCTTGAGCAAACCATCAGTTGAGTTCTCACGCCCTTCTTTAAAGGGGTAAGGATACTTAATGTATCAAATAATGAGACTAAGTTTAATGCTTGCATGTCTCGCCCATTTGCATTAAACTGTCCTGATGCAATTTGTTGAGGCTCCAGTTGATCTTTGTTGCTGTGGTCTTGATGAGAGAGAGCCAGTGGGAGTCAGAGGATCTTTGGTGAATGGAAAGACGAGGCCGCCGCCTGGCTCAAGCTTGGGGTCCTTGGGGGACTTCTAGTTCAGCCTCATCTTTAGATCAGGATTTCAGAAAGGGACTATTGGCGCTTTTCCACTGCATGGTACGGTACGGCTCGGTTCGGTACGGCACGCTTGTGGTGCTTTTCCACTGCATGGTACGGTACGGCACGGTTCGGTACGGCACGCTTGTGGTGCTTTTCCACTGCATGGTACGGTACGGCACGGTTCGGTACGCTTTAGCGCTTTTCCACTGCATGGTACGGTACGGCTCGGTTCGGTACGGCACGCTTGTGCCGCTTTTCCACTGCATGGTACGGTACGGCACGGTTCGGTACGGCACGCTTTAGCGCTTTTCCACTGCATGGTACGGTACGGCACGGTTCGGTACGGCACGCTTTAGCGCTTTTCCACTGCATGGTACGGTACGGCACGGTTCGGTACGGCACGCTTTAGCGCTTTTCCACTGCATGGTACGGTACGGCACGGTTCGGTACGGCACGCTTTAGCGCTTTTCCACTGCATGGTACGGTACGGTACGGCACGGCACGCTTTAGCGCTTTTCCACTGCATGGTACGGTACGGTTCGGCACGGTTCGGTACGGCACGCTTTAGCGCTTTTCCACTGCATGGTACGGTACGGTTCGGCTCGGTTCGGCACGGCACGCTTTAGCGCTTTTCCACTGCATGGTACGGTACGGTTCGGCACGGTTCGGCACAGCACGCTTTAGCGCTTTTCCACTGCACGGTACGGTACGGTTCGGTACGGCACGCTTTAGCGCTTTTCCACTGCATGGTACGGTACGGCTCGGTTCGGCACGGCACGCTTTAGCGCTTTTCCACTGCATGGTACGATACGGCTCGGTTCGGTACGGCACGCTTTAGCGCTTTTCCACTGCATGGTACGGTACAGTACGGTTCGGCACGGCACGCTTTAGCGCTTTTCCACTGCACGGTACGGTACGGCTCGGTTCGGTACGGCACGCTTGTGGTGCTTTTCCACTGCATGGTACGGTACGGTACGGCACGGTTCGGTACGGCACGCTTTAGCGCTTTTCCACTGCATGGTACGGTACGGCACGGTTCGGTACGGCACGCTTTAGCGCTTTTCCACTGCATGGTACGGCTCGGTTCGGCACGGCACGCTTTAGCGCTTTTCCACTGCACGGTACGGTACGGCACGGTTCGGTACGGCACGCTTTAGCGCTTTTCCACTGCATGGTACGGTACGGCACGGTTCGGTACGGCACGCTTTAGCGCTTTTCCACTGCATGGTACGGTACAGTACGGTTCGGCACAGCACGCTTTAGCGCTTTTCCACTGCACGGTACGGTACGGTTCGGCACGGTTCGGTACGGCACGCTTTAGCGCTTTTCCACTGCATGGTACGGTACGGCTCGGTTCGGCACGGCACGCTTTAGCGCTTTTCCACTGCATGGTACGGTACAGGACGGTTCGGCACGGCACGCTTTAGCGCTTTTCCACTGCACGGTACGGTACGGTACGGCACGGTTCGGTACGGCACGCTTTAGCGCTTTTCCACTGCATGGTACGGTACGGCTCGGTTCGGCACGGCACGCTTTAGCGCTTTTCCACTGCATGGTACGGTACAGTACGGTTCGGCACGGCACGCTTTAGCGCTTTACCACTGCACGGTACGGTACGGTTCGGTACGGCACGCTTTAGCGCTTTTCCACTGCATGGTACGGTACGGCACGGTTCGGCACGGCACGCTTTAGCGCTTTTCCACTGCATGGTACGGTACGACACGGTTCGGTACGGCACGCTTTAGCGCTTTTCCACTGCATGGTACGGTACGGCACGGTTCGGTACGGCACGCTTTAGCGCTTTTCCACTGCATGGTACGGTACGGTACGGCACGGTTCGGTACGGCACGCTTTAGCGCTTTTCCACTGCATGGTACGGTACGGTACGGCACGGCTCGGTACGGCACGCTTTAGCGCTTTTCCACTGCATGGTACGGTACGGTACGGCACGGTTCGGTACGGCACGCTTTAGCGCTTTTCCACTGCATGGTACGATACGGCACGGCACGCTTTAGCGCTTTTCCACTGGATGGTACGGTACGGCACGGCACGCTTTAGCGCTTTTCCACTGCATGGTACGGTATGGCACGGTTCGGTACGGCACGCTTTAGCGCTTTTCCACTGCATGGTACGGTACGGCTCGGTTCGGTACGGCACGCTTTAGCGCTTTTCCACTGCATGGTACGGTACGACACGGTTCGGTACGGCACGCTTTAGCGCTTTTCCACTGCATGGTACGGTACGGCACGGTTCGGTACGGCACGCTTTAGCGCTTTTCCACTGCATGGTACGGTACGGTACGGCACGGCTCGGTACGGCACGCTTTAGCGCTTTTCCACTGCATGGTACGGTACGGTACGGCACGGTTCGGTACGGCACGCTTTAGCGCTTTTCCACTGCATGGTACGGTACGGCACGGCACGGCACGGTTCGGTACGGCACGCTTTAGCGCTTTTCTACTGGATGGTACGGTACGGTACGGCACGGTTCGGTACGGCACGCTTTAGCGCTTTTCCACTGGATGGTACGGTACGGCACGGCACGCTTTAGCGCTTTTCCACTGCATGGTACGGTACGGTACGGCACGGTTCGGTACGGCACGCTTTAGCGCTTTTCCACTGGATGGTACGGTACGGCACGGCACGCTTTAGCGCTTTTCCACTGCATGGTACGGTACGGCACGGTTCGGTACGGCACGCTTTAGCGCTTTTCCACTGCATGGTACGGTACAGTACGGTTCGGCACGGCACGCTTTAGCGCTTTTCCACTGCATGGTACGGTACGGCTCGGTTCGGTACGGCACGCTTTAGCGCTTTTCCACTGCATGGTACGGCACGGTTCGGTACGGCACGCTTGTGGCGCTTTTCCACTGCATGGCATGGTACGGCTCGGTTCGGTACGGCACGCTTGTGGCGCTTTTCCACTGCATGGTACGGTTCGGTACGGCACACTTGTGCCGCTTTTCCACTGCATGGTACGGTACGGCACGGTTCGGTACGGCACGCTTGTGCCGCTTTTCCACTGCATGGTACGGTACGGCAGGGTTCGGACGGCACGCTTGTGCCGCTTTTCCACTGCATGGTACGGTACGGCACGGTTCGGTACGGCACGCTTGTGCCGCTTTTCCACTGCATGGTACGGTACGGCTCGGTTCGGTACGGCACGCTTGTGCCGCTTTTCCACTGCATGGTACGGTACGGCACGGTTCGGTACGGCACGCTTGTGGCGCTTTTCCACTGCATGGTACGGTTCGGCACGGTTCGGTACGGCACACTTTAGCGCTTTTCCACTGGATGGTACGGTACGGCACGGTTCGGTACGGCACGCTTGTGCCGCTTTTCCACTGCATGGTACGGTTCCGCACGGTTCGGCACGGCACGCTTTAGCGCTTTTCCACTGCATGGTACGGTACGACACGGTTCGGTACGGCACGCTTTAGCGCTTTTTCACTGCATGGTACGGTACGGCACGGTACGGCAAGCTTTAGCGCTTTTTCACTGCATGGTACGGTACGCAGAGCCGCAACGTACTGAGCCGCACCAGCAGTGGAAAAGCGCCATAAGAGACTAAGAGAGTAAGAGGCGTGATCTTGTGATCAGTGATTTGCAAAGCGTGAGATGTCACACCCTCTGGAGGGTTCTGAGCCAATAAGAAGTTGTTCCCTTTGGAGGGAATTTCTTTACGACCTTTTGTTCAAGCCGGCATTTGAACATGTCTTTTGATTGAGCGTTTAACAAAAGAATCTTCAAGATTCCTATAATACTAATGCGTCACAAAGTTAGCAAAAGCCTCAAGGTTGAGTAGCTTTGACCTTTAGATATTCTGTTTGCGTTTCAGTTCAAGTCTGTGTGTGTTTGTCATAGGTGGATTTCCACTGAGCGCCGGTGTAATTTGCTGTGATGTAACCCCGCTGACGTATGCAGAAGAAATCAGGCCTTAAACCCCAGAGGGCCGCGGTGACCCACACACCTTCGCACACGCAAGCACAAAACTACTACAATTTCACACACACCTACCCGCTGCAACTGCACAAAACTAATAATCACACAGGAAAGAAAACTCACTCATGAGACCTCAGTTGTTTCTGCTTGACATCGATGAAGAGAAATCCTGAAGATGATCCTGTGTCTCCACTAGAGTTTCGGAAGAGATCTCGAACTGGCTCAAACGGTGCAAGACGTCTGCCAAAACATGTCAGAGGTTATAATATCGCTTTTTAGTCATTTTTATTTTAGTTTTAGTTATTTTAGTACATCAAGTTAAATGAAAATGAGAAATGTTGACTTGGCAAATAGCTTAAAGGGGGTATATGTAAGAATTTTCTTGTATTAATCGCTTTGTATTGCCAGTGTGTGAACAGCTTTTAAGGAAACTTAAAAAAAAAGACCTTCCTTGACTTCCTAGTTGTCTATGAAAGCCTGTGGACTGAAGGACTCGGGATGTTTTTGCCGGGAAAATCCAAAGGATGTGACGGTTACGCGCCCGCTCAAAATACCCCACAGATCATTTATTAAACCATGTTGTAAATGCCCATTTTTGAGTGGAAGAAAAAACATGCTGTTTTCGTGCATGTATCTTTAAATGCAAATGAGCTGCTGCTCCCCGCCCCCTTTCCAGAAGAGGGCGGAGCCTTCCTGTTCACGCTCACGTTACATTGCAGTTCTTCATCATCATGAAAGTTTATTATCTGCATGCGTTTTAAAGGCATATCAGTCTAAACTTCTGATGGTTTTCTAAGCGCACAAAAAGCCGGATGTCTGACGGCGTGTCGCGTGAGTATTAAAGTAAGTTCTCTTTCTCGTCTTACTGCTCTTAAACCATCAAAAACACACAAAGTTCATAAACACAGTCGGTTATGTCTGTGAACGTAAACAGCAAGTAAAGAAATCGCATGTGTATATTAGATCTGTGTATTAAAGTGACAGCAGAGTAATATACAGTACTCTTATATATGCTGTAAATGTGAATCAAACAACTAAAGAGAAACAGAAAATCACCCACTGCGCTTGACTGAGTAACTTCAGTAGCTTTAATAAGAAAACTTTTTTTTGTTTTAATTTTTTACGTGAATGCTGCTGTTAAATGCTCTGGCGATGAGATAAACATGGCAGACTGTGTACAGGTCACCGAGGGGCGGAGCTAAGATAATAGGGCGGAGTCAGTCAGCAGTCGTGGGCGGGGCCTGTGCAATGTGATGTCACAAACATTTGAATCTGGCAACGACTTGACACTTCATGATTTATGGGGAATAAAAAAAGGAGTGGGTGGATTTTAACCATTATATAGGGGTTTAACCATTATAAAAGCGAATTTTGCATAATAGCCTCCTCCTCCTCCTATAAGTTTTCAAGCTTTAATTCAATTCAAGATTTTTAATAGTTTTTGTTAATACAATAACAACTCTGGAACCACGTTCAACATTATAACAGATCTAGCGGGATATAATGTGAGGTAAACGTGTTTCTAAGGCGCTTGGCTGCTGTTGACGGCCCAGGGTTCAGCAGAGAGCGAATGAAGCCAAACTCAGACATTTCCTACCCAGAATGCTTAAATCTCATCTGATCTAACAGAGTTTATTCATATCAGCACAGACTGGATGGGCCACATGACATTTGGATATTTGAGGGGAGTCATCTTATCATTCCCGGGGAAACGAGCGACACGCAATGGCAAACGCTAAAGCACATAAAAGACACACAGCCCAAAAGTGTGTTTCTGAAAGCTTCAGCTGACTTAAAAAGCAAACGCTCATGCTTTTCATGAATAAGCAGTTGGTAATATTTTATATATATATATATATATATATATTATTACAAACTGCTTATTCAGGAAAAGCATGAGAGTTTGCTATACATATAGTATATGCACAATATTTATCCATAAACACAAAACGTGTACATATAAAAAACTAAATATATTATATAAATGTAATTATTATTATTTAATTGATTGATTTATCCAGATAATTACTTGATCTCACAGTCTAAAAGAGTCTATTCACATCAGTACCGACTGGATGGGCCACTAAAAAGCAAACGCTCGTGCTTTTCTCCGAATAAGCTGACGGTAAAATGAGAGGGAGTGAAGAAATAAACAAGGGATTCATTAAAAGGTTTCCGAAAGGATAGTATGTGATGAATGTGGCACTTTTAGAGAGCCGCTGCCTCTGTAATGATCCTCTGAGGTCTGCGGCGGTCACGCTGTTTGCCCCCTGAAAAACACACACTGATCCTGACCTCGCAAACTCAATATCTACCCACACATGACTTATCCCAGTCCACAGATTTATAATAACACACCATGGGATCCATTTTTCTGCTGCCGGGTGTCACAATGTTATTTACATTACAGTTAATGAACAGAGATCAGCTCATAAATAAATGTATAAATTCAAGCAGGCAAAGAGGATAGAGGCAGATCTGGATGGAAACGTCAGTAATGGGAATCGGCCACACTCATAATACAAACGCACAAAGGAACAAACGCGCTGAAACCATTAAAGTGCAGCTGGGTGTTTAAGCGGCCGTGGATGTCAGTCACTTGTGGAATTGAGGTCGTTCCTCACAGCAATAAAGGTTAATAAGAGTTACTGTCGGGATCTGAAACAACTGCACGTGTTCAGCAGGGTCAGAAGTGCAGGAGAGAGAGAGAGATGAAGCAAAACTTCACAGAGAAACAACATCTGTTCTTCACAATACCATCCGTCGCACGACACGGATGAACACGAGACACACGCTGACAGCTTTAGCAAAGGGTGTCATGTCAACGTTAGTGGCAGCTCATGACTGACTATCCTGAGACAGAGAACATATCATCATTTTACACTTTAACTCTCTAAAAAGACTAAATATAACAAAAATTGTGTTAAATATATTAAATATAACACAAAACACATAAATACACATAGGGTTTTTTTTATTCCTTATAATCTTATTATATATATACACAGTATCTCGCAAAATTGAGTACATCCCTCAGATTTTAGTGTATCTACTCAAGGGACAATACTATAGAAGTGAAACTTGGATATATTTTAGAGTAGTCAGTGTGCTGCTTGTATAGCTGTATATATTTACTGTCCTCTGAAAATAACGCAACATACAGCCATTATTGTCAAAATAGCTGGCAACAAAAGTGAGTACACCCTAAGTGATACTAGCTGTACGTTGTTTAAAGGGGTCATATAATGCCATTTTTGTACAAGTTAATATGAATGTTTAGGGTATAAATGAAAACTTTGTAATATACTTTTATTAAAAATTCTCATTAGTATTTTAAGAAAACACTATGTTTACCTGGTCAAAAACAGCTCTGTTTTCAGCACGCCGTTTCAGTGCATATGCCTTTAAATGATAATGAGCTTCGCTGACTCCGCCCCTCTGTTCTGCGGTGTTGCCTTGACAACAGTTGAGGGTATATTTTGGAGAGAGAATGGCAGCGGGAGTCTCTGAGGACACATCTGTGCAACCGTATCAGTTTGAACCGGAGTCGCAGCCGGAACAAGATGACGGCCCCAAGAAGTTCGACAGTTAAGGCTCGAACAGGACGTTTCTGAATGGTTGGTTAACGTAATGTCACTTTGATCTATTTTTGTATGCACTGGCAGGGTAGAGTAGTGAGATACGAACGCTGTGTGTTTACTGATGTATACGTTAGTTCATTGACAGACATTGACGTTACAACTAATGGTCATGAAAAACTTTTTTTCGTGATTTGCAAAGATTAATATAAAGGTTAATAAAACTTTACACTCACTTCTTCTGGAGGTGCAGCAGGAACACGAATAGTTGGTACCGATTCTTTTTTCAGGAGCAGCTTCTTAGCAAAACCAGCTTTATACTGATCCTCGTTTATAAAGCAGTGTGCTGAGAAATGATTCGCGCAAACATGAACGCATTGACGTTGCTCGTGGGGAATATTCCCTTCGAAAACAAACTCAGCCACTGCGTCTTCAGCGGTTCGGATTTAGGAACATCAGAATGACTGTGTTGGTTATTACACCCAAGAACAGAACACCACAATCGCTTAGACGCCATTCTGCTCCAGCGTATCAACAATAGCGGACTATGATGACAGCTCGCTCAGGGCGGGTCTGTGTTGAAACGCTGCTGTCAATCAACAATCGTGGGAGGGGCTTCTGATCTAGTGACGTCACACGCTCGAACGGCTTGATTTGAGGCAGGGGAAAACATATAAGGAGATTAAAACAAAAACACTGGATGGATTTTTATCATTATATGATGTTTGTGTACAGGCACTGCCAACACACATTTCAGTACAATCAACTTGTAAAAGTGCATGTACCATTATATGACCCCTTTAACCGTGCAAAGCCACATGTCCTATTCATCATGTTCATGTTTCTGTCTGCGTGACAGGACCATGCAAATAGTTGCATCTTGTATTAAAGAGTATAATTCTCTCACACTGACCACTGGATGTTCAGCATGGCTCCTCATGGCAAAGCACTCTAAGGATTTGAGAATTAAATAGTTGCTCTCCGCAAATCCAATCACCACTTCCTGATTTCTTCCATAATGAATCATGAAGAGAAGTCAGTGAGTCCATCTCCCGGTGACATTGACAGCAATGTCATGTGACATTTAACTTCATGCACCTATGGTACGCAGTGCTTAAAATCATCAGTTCAAGCTTGGCTCTGTTCACACTAGACAGATCATGTATAGTAAATCCAGCTACTTTTTGTGGTTTTCACTAAATAGGAGTGACAACTGTGTGTATCTGCAGTGTGAACGCGTCTAACCTCTGCTTTGTTCTTGATGTACGCAGCGCTAAAGTCCGGCGAGGATATTCACACAGTAAGGCCAGGGACCGGTTTCACAAAGCTGTTTTAGACCGGTCTATAGTGTTAGACAAGTTTAGACAAATTTGCTCATAGATATCCCTTTTCCACCAAGGCAGAGCTGGTGCTGGTTCTGGGCCAGAGCCTAGTTTCAAATCGGTTCTTTGCTTTTCCACACAAATAAACCTGGCTCTGGGCCAAGAAAACGGGTTCCAACTCAGCACCAACTTTGCGCTGGTCTAGAGATAAGAACCGGTTACGTCAGGTGTTGGGGGGCGGGCCGGGACTATAGTAACCATAACGTTCGAAAACAAAAACTTCGGGACGCCATTTTTAAAACACCGGTCAGCTGAAAGTTAGCTTTAGGGATGGACGGAAAACCAAAACAACCGTGGTCTGTGGAGGAAACGAACTGTTTGCTGGCTTTGTGGTCCTCCACAGAAATCCAGAATAAATTAGATGGAGCTGTGCGGACAAAACCCGTCTTTGAAAAGCTTATGAATGACATGTCAATAGCGGGTTACCAGAGAAGTGTTGAACAACTGATAAACAAAATTAAAAAATTAAAAAAAGATTATCGGGACCAAAAAAGGGAGCTCGGACGAAGTGGTAGCGGCGGTCGGCAAAGAAGATCCCCACATTTTGACGTCCTGGACTCTATACTTGGTGACCGACCGGCATGCCAAACCACCGGGGTACTTAAGTTAACTCTGCCACAGCCTTGTTAGAGGCTATGATGAATGAAGAGGCAGATAATTCCAATGTTTCAGGTGGCTCTTATATTTCGTATGTTTCAATGTCAATCATGTCTCTTTTTAACCGTGTAGCCAGCTATGACTTGTTTTATACGCATGGTTAACATTAGGTGACGACAAGCAAAGTAAAATAATACATGCTCTGTATAAGGCCGCTGTACGTGCAGCTGTATCGTTCAGTTTCGTTCCGACAAACGGGGCACTACATTTTCTTTTGCTCAATATGTTCAACGTTAATAAAATGTATCCAAGCAAAAAGTTCTCCACGCATTATCCTGCAGTTAATGAGAAAAGTGTAATTTACTGCCGCACTATATTGACTGCGTATTGAGACAAATACAACTGTTGAGCTAGATTTTCAACCAATCAGCATCGAAAATGTAAGTAGGTCACAGCCAAAATCAAGTTAATATCACTACGCACATGTAAACATTGAGGAGGACGTAAGCAGCGCATCTTCATCTGATAACGGGGATTAAGCTCAATTAACACCCTTAAAGTGTATTCTTCATGTCGGAAAAGATGGTGGGAAGGTCCGCAGCCCTTTACTGAAGTCCGATGGGAACAAATCAAGCAATGTGCGAAGGAATGGCTCAAAACGTCGGACACTACGGAGCTAGCTATTGATCCCATACTGCAGGTAAGTTACTTTCATAACATATCAATATTTGTTCATTATTTTTGGGTGATGCTAATTTACAAACTTCCCGATCAGAATGAGAGACGTTGTCCTCCGTTGCTTGATCTGTTATCTGGGTGAAAAAGAGGATGACCTCATCCAAGAGTATGGTGTTTTGAGAAATGTATTTGTACATTGTTTTTATTTATAAAAATAGAAATGCAACTTAAACAATAACCTTTTTTTCTAATTAAATTATATAAAGCTAATGTGAAAATATTTAACACAAAATAGATTTTTGGCAGCCACTATATGAAAAAAGGTAACACTTTATTTTGATGGTCCACTTTAGACATTCTACTGACTATAAGTAACTGCAACTACATGTTAACTTACTCTATTAACCCTAACCTAGTAGTCTACTGATACTCTGAGTTAGTTGACATGTAGTTAGTAGAATGTCAATAGTGGACCATCGAAATTAAATCCCCCCCCCCCCCCCCCCCCTACAATAGTGTCACCAAATGTAATTTTAAATTTATTTTATTTTTTCTTCCTTAATGCACCCTCTGTCATTGGTGAAACTGTACTTATGTTATTGTGACAGTCTTTGTCTTTGTGGTCCACTGAAACATAATATTTTTATGTTTCAGTGATTACAAAGAAAATAAACTATAATGGTTTACTTGTAGTTGTCTTAGCATTTTAAGCTGTTATAAGAATTTTTTACAACCGTACACAAATCAAGTTTATAATTATGGACAGACTTATAATGAGACAGACGAGATAAAAATACTTCTTTAATGTTTGTTTTACAGTGTGACAATGGAGATATCCTGCAGCACATAATGAAAATTGCCATCAGCAAGAGGGATTCTCAGGAGTATTTCAGCATCATCTTGGAGGGGATGCAAGTCATGGCTGGCTTGGAAAATCTGGCAAGAGCCTGTGCTGTTCTTCTTGGACTCACGTATGCACTAAACCTCACCTACCCGAAAGAACTGAGGCACACTTTTGAGGCCTTTCAGAAGCTCTTTTTTCTGTGCAAAAAATACAGAATAAAAGCATGTTTGATAACAAAAAGTGCATTATGTATTCATTATTATCTTAACCTGAAAAAGGCAGTAAATGTAATTTTCATTAATACAAACGAGCAAATTCTGCTTGATTTATTTGTGAGACAACTTAAATTAAAAAAGCACATTCCACTATTAATATTAAATTCATCATGTGCCATAGACTAAATAATTTAGGAAATTTTAATTAATTTATTCGGGTAGATTTCACACACACACAAAAAAAAATTAAAATCTACTCAAATATAATACGTGTAATATATTGTTACCATAATTTTTTAAGTAGATAGCATGTAATATTTTTACAGTGTACATGCAGTGCAGTTACTGCTCGTGTATGCGAATTGACAATTCACCATTAAATGTGTTGTTTTGAAAAGTGTTTTTTATATATATTATATTTTGGCTGAATTCTATTTGTTATTCAGATTTTACCTAAAATATTACCTTTGAATTGGAACAACATAATGAGAAGTAATTGGGATGTTAATGCTACAGTAGAAGTTTTCTTGATAATCTTATCATGTTTACTGTGCCTAGATAGCAACTTCAGGTATATCACACATTTCAAACTGGTTTATTTTGTACCTCAAGTGGTAATTCGGCATTTTTGGGTTTATATGATAAACAGGTTTGAAAGTGCAAAATTCCCTATGTTTTCCCTTTTTTTCAAAATGGGCACCTTTAGCATCATTTTTCTCAAAAACTGCAAGGTTGTGTGCGGAGAACTTTTTCCTAAGGAATCTCTATATATTTCTAATGTTAAATATAAAAAAATTGGGTAGTGCCCCACATGGTGGAACGAAACTCTATTTCTAGGCCTCTTTTAGGCTACCGACAGCGGCCTAATATAGAGTGCAGCTTACATCAGGGGATGAATAGGAGGAGCAAACACACAACCACTTTTATTTCCTATTATGAGAATTGAATTTGAATTTTTTTTATTTATGACACAGCTAAACAACTGCTAAATCACCTCATGTTTTTTTTATTCCAAATAAAAAAGAGGGATGTTTCATAAAGGTGATTCAGGTCTTGTGAAAAGTCTGCCTTGAATGAGCTTTATAAACTAAACATGCTCCCTGTTTTGGTTGTTTATAGAGTTGTCTGTAACTGGGGAGGAAAGGGATGTTGACGATGACATGGAGCTACCACCACCACCGGACTGCAATTCGCCGGTACCATCTGCCTCCGTGTCATCACAGCAAGTCAGACGAGGTAAGATATTTTGTGCTATGCGGGGATATAAATTAACTTTTTTTAAATGAATACTACAAGATCTAGGCTACAATACTTAAGCAGTATATTTAATCTCAAGTCTCAATGAAATACTGGCATTTTCTCTTCTCTTATAGCCTACACACACACAAACCATGAACTGATATTTATTTCAGTTCGCATATGAGGAAAAAAACAATGTTACGGACGTGAGCGCTCTGAAAGCGGCACTAAAAGATGCTTTAAAACTTTCACAGAGACATCAAACAGAAAGCACAAAACCTTTCTTTAAATTGAATTTCGTTTTGTATTAATTATATCTTAATTTTAATCAATGTTTGTTTCATCAACCAATTGCCTGGATTTAATCAAAAAAAAATATATATAGCAGACGATATAACCACGAAACTGTGTGAACTGGAGCTCCTGCTCGTCTCATAAATGAACCGAAATTCAGTGTATAAGCCTAGCCTAATAAGCCTATATAAAACTATATATGTGCTTTCTACACAGGAAAAAGAAAGCGTGAAAATGAGGAGCTTTTGGAGTACATGGAGAAGGCTGACGATAAGTTCTTGCAGCTCAACAAGGACATGACAACAAAGATGGAGGCAGATACAAGCGCTCTGCTTCAGCTCATGGGGCGCATGGTGGCAGTGATGGAGGCGCAAGCAAAATAATAGACTGTTTTTAATTTAATGTTATTTATTTATCTATTGTAATTGTATTATCTATGCCAATAAACAAATGTTTATATATTTACCTACATTCTCATCCTTCTCTATTACAAGAAGTCGGATAACACAATACCAGACTGGATATTAATTGAAAAAAATTTTTTTCAAAAAAAGTTTTGAATATGTGAACTGCCCTGCAAACAAACCTAATGTGGTACAACACACACAGGCACAACTAGTTAAAATATATAATTTTATGAATGTATTCCACATTAAGTACCTATCCAAAATTACAGGGTTAATCAACAGATACATGTACCACAACACAAAACAGGTAAAAACATTGAACAAACATGAAACTTCTGATTTCTGATATTTAGACAATTCTTTTTTTGTATTACAAAAATTACAAAATTTAGAGGTTAAATGTTGACGAAAACATGTCAGTATTGATGTTTAATAACAATCACTCCTCTCTACTGAAATAGTTGATTAAGGCTGCTCTAACATCTGCCCCTTCTAGCTCACCATGCTCAGGTAATGCCTGACCTGGAGGTTGAATGTTTAACTGCCTGTCCACACGCTCCTCAATGAAATTGTCACCATGCTCTTCACAAATATTATGAAGCACACAGCAGGCCAACGTCATTTTCTTGCTGAGCTCCAGCTTGCAGTCATTTCTTTTGAGGAGACATCTCCAACGGCCCTTTAACCTTCCAAAAGCCATCTCTACAACCGAACGCGCACTGCTCAATCTGTAGTTGTAGGTGTGTTGTTCAGGTGACAGTCTTCCTGTGTCAGAGAAGGGCTTCATAAGCCATTTCTGCATTGGGTAAGCGGGGTCACCGATTAGGTAGTGTCCAACATTAATGCCAGAGATGATCATTTTGTTTTGTCCAAGTAATTCCCCATCACTTAGTTGCTCCCATAAATTTGATTGCCTTAGCACTCTTGCGTCATGTACACTCCCTGCATAGCCCGCACACACATCCCAAAACAGGCCTCTGCCATCAACAACTCCTTGCAATATAATCGAGTGCTGACTTGATCGCATATGTATTCAAAAGATTCCCGGGACATTCGAAAGTTTCCAACAAACTGTGTAGGCGTGAAATCTGGCACAACTGTGTTCCACCAACACTGTGATCGGTGGTATGCCCAGACAACATGTGTCCTCCTCCGCCTTCCCCTCAGCCATAATACAATCTGCAAAAATAAAATCCTGTATCATTTGGTTTGTTTACAGTTAGGCTATGGTATTGTACAGTATTAAATACCCCCCCCCCCCCCCTTTTTTTTTTTCTTTGATGTTTGTGATTAACCTGATGAACACCAAAAAGTCTGTTTGAAATTAATATTTTGTTGAGTGTTTATTAAAACTATTAAACAATTGAGTAAGGGGAAAAAATATAAATTGGTAAGATAGTCAGAGTTGTGTTAATAGATTAAGTGTTTTGTTTAAATTTCATATAAATAATATTAATTATTCATTAACTATTAAGCCTATTTTTCCCTAAAATGTCTCTGCACATCCCTGGCTAGCAATATAGCCGAACTGTTAAAACGAGACCGTTAAGAATTGGCATTGCAACAATGTTTACAAATAGCTACATTGTAACGCTGTCTGCACAGATGCAGACGCAGACCGCAATGATTGACTGACACACACACATTGTTAAAATCATCCGCTGGACGCTTTATTAGTCTTTACATGGGTTTATCGCTGACAACCGGGACAATTTCATGGTTGGTGTAACGTTAAACCGGGACATTTTAGCGTCCTGACACGACAGTTTTTTCTTTGGACTCTGGACACGCAACTCAAAATCGAGTGGTCACCCTGTTATTAAAGGAATAATTCATTCATTTCATAACTTATTCCCTTTATGAGTAGGCTACATGACAATACACTTGAACTTGAACTATAAGCAGTAAGTTAACAGCTAACATGCCGCTAGTGATATGCTGTAGTAACTTAGATGTTGGTTGACATCGCAAGCAAGCAAAAAATTAAAATAATAATAGTCAAAACATGCGAGATAATTAGGCTACCTTTCTTTTTGAACGTATCCTCTGTCCATAGCGGTCAAGATGAGCTGTCAATGCGCGTTTTTGAATTCTAGTGTTAATTTGTAAAGCCAGGAGCAAGAGTATTGATATGTAGTCGTCCATTGCTGTTATGGTTGACATGACGCGTTTACGCGTTGCTAGGACAACGGGGGTAGCCCTACTCTGGCTCTACAGTCTGTGGAAAATCGAGCTGGTTCTTAGATAGTTCTTAGATAGAACCAGCACCGAACTGCTATAAGCACCAGCCCAGAACCAGCACCAGCTCTGCCTTGGTGGAAAAGGGGTAAGACTAGTCTAATGCAAGTTAGACTGTTTCATAAAGATAAAGACTGACTTAATTTAGACTAAAAAAATTAAACACCTTGGGCCGGTTTCACAAAGATAGACTTTGACTACGGCTTAGATATAGTAGATAGTCAGACTTCAGATAGACGTCTAAATCACACCGTTGCACAACGCACTGAAGACTCTGACTGTCTTAAGAAGGAATACACTGCAATGCATTCTGGGTAAAATAAGACACTTTTCAAAACAAAAAACATGGCGGATGAAGTAAGCGCATTCAACCGCTCGGTGCAGTTTACCCCAGCGGGAGATATGTGTGTGTTTGTTGGAGGAGTGTAACAGTTACAAGGACATTTTACTGGGGAAATTTAGCGGAGAATGTAGTAACAAGAAGAAATGTGTAATTTGGAAAGGGCCATTTTCCCTTTTCTTTCGGCTGTTTGTCGTGTAACTGATTGTTACTGCTGGTTGCCACGGTAACATGTATGCTGCGTTCACAATGTTTGTGATGATTGTTACTGCTGGTTGCCAAGGTAACAGAGACCTGAGTTAGCCTGGGGGAAAGCTGTCTAATTTTTTTGGTCTAAATTAAGTCAGTCTTTATTTTTGTGGAACAGTCTAACTCGCATTAGACTAGCCTATGAGCACATTTTAGACGTCTAACACTATAGACCGGTCTAAAACAGCTTTGTGAAACCGGCCCCTTAACACAGGCTAACTTAGGGCTAAGACTCTGTTACCATGGCAACCAGCAGTAACACTCAGTTACATTACAAACAGCCGAAAGAAAAGGGGAAATGGCTCATAATTTGTGGTTTGCTGACGACGTTATGGAGAGAGCTATGAGGAGCGAAAGGGTTTTTAGGGACCGCAGTGACCTACTTGAACCATGTTTTTGTATCTTTTCTGTACATCTTTAACGCTCCGCTCAGCGGTCGGATTAACGCTGTTAACTGTCGTAGCAATCTTTGTCCAAATTAAACATTTCTACTTGTTACTACATTCTCCGCTAAATATCCCAAGTAAAATGTCCTTGTAACTGTTACACTCCTCCAACACACACACACATATCTCCCGCTGGGGTAAACTGCGCCGAGCGGATGAATGCGCTTACTCGATCCGCCATGTTTTTTGTTTTGAAAAGTGTCTTATTTTACCCAGAATGCATTTGTGCAACGGTGTGATTTAGATGTCTATGCGAAGTCTGACTATCTTCTATATCTAAGCCGTAGTCAAAGTCTATCTTTGTGAAACCGGCCCCTGGTGGTTCCTCTTCACAGCGAGTGAAAGCGGCCGTGATCTTATTAGGGAGTGAGTCTGTCTGGGCGGCCCTCGGGCCTGACCAACACACCGAGACTAGATAATTACTCCCACTTATAATGTTTAGCGTCACATCCAGGCAGTCTGAGCAATCTTCAAGAAGCGGATCTCCAGTGTGTGTGCGGACTCAGTCTGTTCACTGCTTTCAGGATTTGTTTGTCTGGGTCTGTTACTTCTCGCTGCGGTTCTGCTCTGAGATCAGATGAGATCCGAGTGAATCGTGCTTGTGAACTCACTGCAGTGTGGCGTTTATATTCTCCTCTGTCTCTCTGTGTTTGAGGCTACGTCTGCCACTGCGATCCTGCGAGAAGAGGTTAAAGAATTAGCAAACATGGCAGCTCAATAACTTCATGCAACTTCTTCCTTCATAAGCCAGTGTGAAGCATCTGAGACTCTGCTTTGGACTAACTGCTGTTGGCTGGAGTAACTAAAAATAGCAACACTACTAACTTTTCAGAAGAAAAAAAAGTGTATATATATATACACACACACATACATTCAATACATACATACATACGCACACACACACATACATACATTCCATACATACATACACACATATACTGTATATAACTAAATATAATTAGATAATCTGAGTTAAATTAAATAATATATACATTAATTATAATATTAAATTAATAAGATAATTAATAATTTAATAAAACATTTAACGATCTCTTATTGTACTCAAGTAACAAGTATTTAATAATAATAACAATAATAATATATCTTATCATCATTAAAAAAAAAATTAAAAAAAAAAAAATGTATGAAATAAAAATAATAAAACAATACAATGGCTTCACTGTATTCAAGTTTTTGTTATTATCTTGTAGAGCAGATTATATATATATATATATATATATATATATAAGGGAAGCTTGACTGCAGTTTCAGTTATTTCAATTATGTATTTGGATTATGAGAACTGTGGAAACTTCCCAGGTTTCCCAAGCGCAGCATCTCGTACCTCTTCTTCCCCCTCTTCCTCCTCCTCATTTTCCTCCTCCTCCTCCTCTTCCTCCTCCTCATCTTCTTCCCCGTCTTCCTCCTCCTCATCTTCCTCCTCCTCATCTTCCTCCTCTTCCTCCCCCTCTTCCTCCTCCTCATCTTCTTCCCCCTCTTCCTCCTCCTCATCTTCCTCCTCCTCCTCTTCCTCCCCCTCTTCCTCCTCCTCCTCTTCCTCCCCCTCCTCTTCCTCATCTTCTTCCCCCTCTTCATCTTCCTCCTCTTCCTCCCCCTCTTCCTGCTCCTCATCTTCCTCCTCCTCTTCCTCCCCCTCTTCCTCCTCAGGTTATCCAGCGGTCACTAGGACAAGAGTGACGGATAACCTGCGTCTGAAACCGACGAGACAAAAAGAAAACTCTCATCTGCAGGTTCAGCGGTGCGGATTTGAAATTCACAGGAGATTCAGAAATAGTATGACAGGCCTTGTGAAAAGAGGGTGTTTTCATACCAAAATGAAGCCAGACAGTTGATATTGTGCCCAAATACTGTTTGCATTGATTAACATTTCATTTTGATGAAGCATTCTCTAGAATAATATGCATCAAAAAAGTAATTCAAAAAGTGAGTTTTGACTTTTACAAGCAATAGAAACTTTTGAACTTTCATAACTTGAAAATATGTTTTGGTTCCCACAACATAGATTTAATGCAAATGAGCGGTTATGCAATGCTTAAAAACCTGAACATTTTTAAAATCAACTTTTAAACATTGCAGTGCTGATAATATAATTTGCAATAACATTGTTCATATCAAATTCAAAATGTGTGTAAAATATATATTTTTTTATTAGGGGTCTCTGATTTTTGTACCCCACTGTATTTACAAGCATTAAACATGTGATCATTGGATACATTTTTTTTTAATTATCTATTAAATATGATTATATAACAACAATACTAAGAATCCTTTTAAATAATTTTATTTTGTTAAATTATATAAAATTAAAAAACCCTCACCATTATCATCATCAAAATTTTATTTAATAATAATAATATCCTAATATCCTTAAATTATTTTATTTTATTGTTTAAATAAAAAATGAAACCAATTATATTACTACCTATAATTGTACTGTAAAATAAAAACAAGTATTTAATAATGATAATATCACTAATAAGAATAACCCTTATCATAAAAAAGTATTATTATCAATATATATATATATATATATATATATATAATACAAATATTTAATAGTGTAATAATAAACAAGTAACAAGTATATAATAATATTAATATTATTAATAATTAAATCATCATCAATAAATATAATTTTTATTTTATTATTTAAAAAAATTAAACATCAATTATATTACTATTTATTACTGTACTCTAAAATATAAACAAGTATTTAATAATATTATTTAGGGCTGTCAAACGATTAATCACGATTAATCGCATCCAAAATAAAAGTTATATTTTTTTAATGATATTTAAGAAAAATATGTTGTTTATATATAAAATATTTACATTTATATAAAATATACACTATATATAGGCTACATTCAGTCTATATACAGTATATACATGCAAATATTTCTTAAATACACATGCATGTGTGGGTATTTATGTATTAAAAATAATTATACACAGTACACACACATATATTATGTAAACACAAACTTTTTTTTGGATGCGATTAATCGTTTGACAGCCCTAATATTATTGTGATCAATAATAATAACAATAGCATCATTAATAATAATCATCATCATCAAATATCTCTATTATCAAAAAAAAAAAAAATTTTATTATAAACATTAAACAAATGAATAAATATTACAATGTATTATTGTACTCTAAAATAAAGCAAGTATTTATTAATAATAATAATAATAATAATAACCCTCATTATAATCAGCAAAATATAATTTATAATAAATATATTACTATTTATTATTGTACTGGAAAACAAAAACACATTTTATTATTTATAACTATTATTATCGAAGCGCACTAATAAACGCTGCATCCAGCAGAAGAAATGCCCACGAGATGCTCTCTGACCCGGCGTTGGGCTGCGGTCCAGATGTTGGCGAGTGTGTGTCCCGATCCCGATCCGACACACTCCTCAGCTCTCCAACACATGTTGGGCTTCACCGTTTGGCCTTTGGTCACATCCACTGCCGATTCGTCTGGAACCGCGATACGTCTGCGAGGAGAGGAGATAATCGTGGCAAAGCACAACAGAGAAACTCAAGCGCTGGGAGGAATAATGGTAAAAACTGATTATAAGTCTATTACGGCCACTCTGCAAGCCGAGCAGGGGAAGAGGAATCCCATTATCTAAGATGTCTGGATAATGGATTTTGCGTGAGGGGCTTTTTCTGGCACTGGGTATTGAGTGTTAGGAATATTATCTTCATGAAGCCTGTAATGATACCTGTGGGCTGGGCAATATGGGAGGAAGAAACTCATCGCAGAGACGCCATCTACTCTCTCCTCGTCTTCTGCATCGCTCAGCGTCTGCTCAGATCTCTCTCCTCTTCCCGTCTCTCCTCACCTGCTGTTAGAAAAAGAGCCAGCGCTACTGTCAATTTCACCGCGGTGTTGCTTAGCCGACAGTTTTAGTTCTTGCAAATGAGCGCTATTGCAAATTAACAACAGAAACGGGTACAAAACAGGTGAGAGTGTGGCAAAAGGGATTCAGATGTCTTCATAATCTAATTCGGCAGCATCTGAATTAAACTCTACAGACGCAATGCTATATTAAGTATTAAAAGCACATTGGAAAAATGATATTTGACATTTCTCTCGCATCTTGGATGCATTTGCAACAATGCACTGTTGGATTCTCCATGAAAAATTCAAGCAATGCTGCATGGGAATTTGGACAAAAGTAGGTCAAGTTGTTAACTTTTACATTACAATACTACACGCTTTTATCTTGTTGGAATCAAACTGATGATAATGACGTTGCATCACTAATTTTCAATGATATATAACAATCAAGCAGTTGAGATTTGCTATATAGTAGAGCTGTCACAATTTATCGCAATACAAAAATGCATCAATATCTATCGTGGATAGTTCAGCCAAAATAAAAATTACTTGAAGTAATTAAGTTTTCAGAGTTTCAGTGTCAGTACTACATTAAACGACTATTTATAATGTTGAATATAATGTATAATAAAGCAATGGGGGAATATGTGTGTGTCCTGATAATGTCTGATGTTACCAGTAAAAAGTGTCCGACATTATTTTAAATATATCTAGTCAGTGAAAGAGTTCAAGCATATTCGTCTAAAATAATTGTGTATTTTCAGCTTCAGAATCATGAATATTGTTATTCTGGTGTCTCTATTGTCCTGTGCTTTGGGTTTCAGCACCAAGTCCAAGCCGATTCATTTACACACACAATGTAATATCAAATTTAGCAGTTTATACAAAAGTTTTTTTTTAACCTTTTATCACGTCTTGGAGTATCGCAATAATATTGTATCGTGATATGTATTGAATCGTGACATGAGGGTATCGTTACACCCTATAGTATATATTTAGCTCTTTGCACATGTACTGTGTGCATGCAGATAAAGTTGGATATGATTAAACTAGTTATTAGGGGTGTAACGGTACATGTATTCGTATTAAACCGTTTTGGTTAGAGGCTTACGCATACAAACCGAACGATTCCTTGCGACCATTTTTCCTGCCGACAAAATTCGCGCTGGCGCGATCACCACAACGTTGCGCAACATCAAATGGCAAGCGTAATGAAAGCAGAACGAAACGGCGCTACTCATTATATTGTGCTTCAAGGATCGTTTATCAGTTCGGACCAGCAACATCTGTGCAGCGCGAGCCGATCTCCATCAAGCGACAGTTGTTATACACAGCGCTAAGATCCAGTGAAGAAAACATTTGAATTCGCCACTGAAGTAATAACATCGCTGCGAGATCTAGTGAGAAGCATTCACATTTCTCCGTTATTAACCGTAGATCTCTATTAGATCAAACAGCGCTGACGTGGACACCAGGAGAAATATTGTGCCGTGAATGAACTAGTAATACTTTACGTCCACAGACCAGCAACATTCACCATGGATTTAATATAGTAACACTAAATGTAACCAGTTTGGCTGGAGTAATGAAATGCTTTCAAGTACTTCACACATCTTTTCCCAGCACTTCAAAACTCATAATATATAAATAAATATATATATATAAATGTTATTTTTAATGTGATGACCAAAACATTATTTGTTCATCCTTCAAAGATGACACCCATTTATAAACCTGAAAGTTTCAAGATGTAGGAAAACTCACAGTTATTTAAAAATATTTTTTCTTTTAACAAATAGGAAATTTCTCTGGCATTTCTTTCTTTTTGCTGTATCGAAAACGTACCGAACCGTGACTTTAAAACCAAACCGTGATTTGTGTGTACCGTTACACCCCTACTAGTTATATATAAGGGCCTCCATTGACAAGTACACATTTTACAAATCAACGACACGAGGCATCCACAGTATAATCACGCAGGCAATTTCCCGCCATGAGTGATGCTTTAAAATGTCTCTGAGAAGTGTTTGCCGCGCTCACATCTCCTTGTGTCACTCTCAGAGTAACTAACACAGCAACTTGACTGCGCAAGTCATTACCTGCCGTCTTTGGTCTCTGGCCAATACATTAAATCTAAATTACACGTCGACTGCAGAGCGAAGGATTCCCGCGGCGAACTGCCAGTAAACAAACAAAGAGCCCTCGTGCTTCTCGCTGTTTACTCTGTTGCTGGCGTTTACACACACACACACACACACGGCTAAAAACACCTGTAATTGACAAGCGCTTCAATCAAGCTGAGGACTGTAGTATGCAATCGTGTTTGCTTTGTTTTAATGTCTCCCTCCGTCACATCGTCTTCTCACCGAACACGTAATGCACTGTGAAGCGCCTTCCGTGTCACTGGGTTCGTGCAGCGGTTTATGGCTTGCACTCATACATAAATGCATGCAGTAAGAAATGGGACACGTTTAAAACATTGGCCTTTACAGGGGACCCGAACGCCCTGACGGGACACAAGCTGCGAGAGCATCATTGCTTTCATTACAGGCAGTTTGCATCATGCTTGAAGGCCACGTGGCATCCGGTAATGCCCTGCGTTGGCGTCTCAATTCAGTCAAATGTTTTTAAAGTGTGAAACGCTGGTTGGGATGCTCGTAGAGAGCGAGTGTGATATTCAGAAGCAAACTGTAGGGGCTTTATTGAAATCTAAGTGTCAGATCCCACAGCCCTGGGAAACTCAGCCTGATGTGACTCATTCAACGAGCACTCGTCCGTTTAGAAAGTTCAGCTGAGAGGAAAAAACAGTTCAAAAACCTAGTGACTTTGCTACAAAGACGGCAGTTAATTTGACATTGTATGCATTTGAGAGCAATTTTATTTAAAGGGACAGTTCACCCCAAAAATGAAAACTCTCTCATTGATTACTCCCCCTCATGTCGTTCTAAACCCGTAAGACTTTCATTCATCTTCGGAACACAAATGACGATATTTGAAATAAAATATGAGAACTTTCTATCCCTCCATTGACGGTCTACGCAACTACCACTTTCAAGCCCTAGAAAAGTAATAAAGTCATCATAAAATGAATCCATGTGACTTCAGTTGTTTAGCCTCAATTTTATGAAGCGACAGAAGTGCTTTTTTTTTTGCAATTTACACTTTATTTACAAAATATTTTTGTAAACGCGCATTCACGAGAGCATGAACATGCGCAAGACCTGTTTACAAGCCTTTCAATATAAACCATTATAAGTCATTTTTGCAGTGCACTACTTAAAGTCAGCATAAAAGCATAAGTTGCGCTCGTGTTTGCTTCTCTATTGTGACGTATATCCGAGTGAAACGCTTCTGGAACAAGATCAAATGTAGGGCGGGGCTTGATTGGATGGTGGTGGTTTGCTATTGGTGGATCTTGTGTGAGTGACAGGTTGCCCCGCCCACATCATTAGATGATTTCAAGCTCTGATTCAAGATTACAGGCACATGAATTTAACAAAATAATGATGTGCATGGATGGATAAATCATTTATAATAAATACTAAATATTCCATTAAATAATAAGAACTGTCCATTTTAATTTGGACAGTGATTACTGAATTGAATAATCAGTGAATAACTGATTGATTTAGTCCACTTTTTGAGCACATAGGAGTATTTACTCTATAGGAATATCAAATATTACAATTTGTGTGCTGCTGACTTGATGTCTACGTAGAGCGTGACAAATCTGCTACTTATTTTGTAATATTTAGACAGCAAGAAAGGTCACGAAAACAAAACTCAGCTCACTAGGTTTTGAAACGGAGCCGCTGAGTGAATAAGAGGCACAAATGCATGCTGGGAAGAGAGCTGGCCGTTGGACGGCGTGTCTCAGAAAGCTCATTACAGATTTGGAGGAGCTCAGGGGCCTAATTAACAGCGGCTCATTTCCTACCTGTGCAGAAAAACACTCGGCTGTCGTTTTTCATTATTAATTCTCGATCAGCAGTTGACCGTCAGTCAGGCCAGAATCACAGATCTCCAGGCTTCGTCCATTAACCGGGTCATGGGCATGAATATTAATCCTCACCTTTGTCATTTGGGTACCCAGTGTGACCCCCTTCAGACAGGGCCGGTTTCTCCGGAGGATCCGCAAAGCTCTCGTCGCAAATGACCTTTAACCCCCGCACGCTTTCCTGGATCCCCGAGCGAACTGCCGGCTCACGTGACGTATCCAGCTCAGTCAGTTCATGCATTCTCTAGGAATCAAACACATGACCTTGGAGTTGTTAATGTCATGCTTTTTTGCTTTTTTAAGACATTATCGGCATCTACCAAGAAACCAAAAATACCAAGCAGAGATTGCACAAGATATTATGACATTGAGAATGAAATTTCTAAATTTTAATTGAGATAGCAAACTCGAATCTGAATGTGAGGAAGCAGAAAACGAAACTCATCTATGCATTTTAAGTCGAAAAATAAAACATTTGACATGGAAAAGTTTTTTTATTGAAAAGTTCAAACTAACTGAAATGTACAGAAATTTAATATAACTATACATGCCAGCTAGGAAAGCATATTTTATTGGCTTTACAAGCCTTGTGTCACCGGCCCACCGGTGGGCCCAAATCCATTACATTTTTAAAACAGTAAAATCCTATACTAAACCTAAACTAATCTTGACAAACTATATATCATTTGAAAGCTTACAATCTCTAGTTTCCATATTTGGTACAGAGGAGCCATAATTTATCAATTTGCAACAAGAATATTTTCATACTCCTAAGGCGTGTTTAGACCTTTATTTTGAAATAGTGATGATGAACATGAAAAATCATGAAAGAAGGGTAGAAACCTCAGTTTGTTTTCATGCCAAGAGTTCAAAAGATAGCATCCATTCAATTATTTTAGAAAAAAAGGTCTGAAATTTTTTTTAAATATAAAGAAAAAAATTATAGATTCACCATTTGTGATGTTGCAGGAAGCTATAACGCACATACTTGTTATTTTTGTGTTTCTTATAGGTTGAATTCATATCAAAATCTGCCAAACTTCTCATATTACTTCTGAATAGGATGTCTACTTCATAAATTGTATGAAAATTGTGGAAATAATGGTTCATATCACTCAAAACACATTTGGAAATGGAGGCGCCCTTATATGGGCAGTAATGGAGTGTGGTTGTGCCCTAGTGGAAGCGTTCGGTACTGCGCACACACACACTCTCACTGAAAGCTCATTTTTTGAGATATCAACCTAAAATTTGAAACACAACTTGTTCAGATTTTTGACTTTGATTTTTTTTTTTGTGCAGTTTTAGAGTCGCCCAGGTTTTGAAAATATATATTTTCTATAAAATATGAATAATTAAATTTCTTACATTGTACATTTTCATAAACTCCAACTTCTATAACTTTTTTTCTGTTTCACTTTCTTCATTTATTTCACTTCTACAAAAATCTGCCAAATGTCTTCTTTAAAACGAGACCAATCTTACGTCTATATTCCAAAGCATTCTTGAATTACAACCATTTAAGTTTGAAATGTGCATTTTCATGTATATAAAAAAAGGGGGTGACACTTAAAGGGTTAACAGTTAAAACAAACTGAAATGTAAAGAAATTATTGCAATTATTGCACAAAGAAATTGAGTTGGCTTTGCAAAGCCTTGTTTGAACGCCTTGAAGTTTGAAGGCTTTAAAATTTCAAAATGATGTTTCACAAATTGTACTTCAATACACAAAGCGACGCTTTCACGAACACCGCCTGGGTTTGAATAAAACCAGAGAGAAAAACATGAAGCCAGATTCACAGGTCATTAGTTCTTCGCCATCCTTTAAAGGTTCCCCCGCAAACACAGAATGCAAACCAAAGTTTGTTCCCAAACTCAAAAGCGGGAATTCGCAGGTTTCCACTCACATCAGGGGTTTCACCTCCGAGAGTTTCCTCAGCAAAACACGGGAGAAGCCTCGCTGCTGGCCTGCTTAAACCTGCCGGTATGCATTAAACATGGAGGAGACGGTGAGATACTCCGTTGCATGGGAGCTGCGAGTCTTTCATTACCTGAGCTGAGCGAAATCTTCATCTCCACGGGAGCCCATTCACTCCCTGCCCCGCTGCGCTCGCTCTTCCAGTCTGGGCTCCGGCTCCTTCTCTCCTGGCCTTTGGCGGGTCCATTGAGTTCCCAGTTGCCCTTTAGTGCAGTACTCTCTCTTTGTCATCTCGTGCATCTATCGCAGATCTTGCTCTGCTCTCCATGACCCTGCTATACAGTGAAGACCAGTGTTGGGGAAAGTTACTTTGAAAAGTAATGCGTTACAATATTGCGTTACTCCCTTAAAAAGTAACTTATTGCGTTACTTAGTTACTTTTTTGGAAAAGTAATGTGTTACGTTACTTTTGCGTTACTTTTTTTCCACCTGGGCTGGGCTTGTTTTTTTTATACCAAAAAATATATATTTTTGGGCAAATGTAAAGACCCTTTCACACCAAAAGTGAAATAATAAGCCTCAGACTGAAGGAAATGCAGATTTACTCCTGTACAGTAGAGTACAGTAGTGTTCAGTAGAGGGCGCCGCTCAAACAAACCTTTCAGCTGCTGCTGTTCTGGGTAACAGAAGAAGAGGATGCAGGAGAAACAAATTTAACACTTACTTTACCAATAAAAACATATAAATAAATCTATAGTCGTTTTTGCTTATGGTTTAACTGAAAAATCGGAGGTCAGAAGCAAGTACTTTGGTCAATAAAGATTAAATGCATAAAAATTTGTTTTATTTAACATATTTAGGTATTGGAGGTTTGCAAAGATGAGTAAATCCACGCTTACGTTTAATCTAGAACTATAATAACCATCATGTTTACACACAACGCCTCTGCACTTCGATTTGTCTCAACATTAGGACAGAAGAGCAGTCAGTCAATAAAGGGGAAAACAAAGTAACTTGCGTTACTTATTAGAAAAAGTAACTCAGATATTTTGTTGTAAATTTTAAAAGTAATGCGTTACTTTACTAGTTACTTGAAAAAGTAATCTGATTACGTACTTGTAATGAGTTACCCCCAACACTGGTGAAGACACACACATGCAGCCGTAGTGAACACGACTAAAGGATAAAGCCTAGTGCACACTATAGCTGTCATGATTTAAGTCTACTTAAAGGGTTAGTTCACCTAAAAATGAAAATTATGTCATTAATGACATCGTTCCAAGCCCGTAAGACCTCCGTTCATCTTCAGAACACAGTTTAAGATATTTTAGATTTAGTCCGAGAGCTTTCTGTCCCTCCACATATCAATACCAATATACATACCAATGCTTTTGTATCATCTGTTTTGAAAGAAGAATATGCTCACTATATGCAGACCTCTCTTGTATATGCTCCAAAATCTACTGACAGCCAATGCATCATTTCCAATTCAATGATATTCAAAACTGTTTGAAAGTTTGGGGTCTGTTAGATTTGTTAAATATTTTTGAAATAAGTCTCTTCTGCTCACTAAGGCTGCATTTATTTGGTCAAAAATACAGTAAAAACAGTAATATTGTGAAATGTAAAACAGCGGTTTTCTATGTGAATATACAGTAAAGTGTAATTTATTCCTGTGATCAAAGCTGAATTTTCAGCATCATTACTCCAGTCTTCAGTGTCACATGATCCTTCAGAAATCACTCTAATATGATGATTTGATGCTCAAGACACATTTTTGATTATTATCAATGTTGAAAAAAAAAAAAAAATTGACAGATTTTTTCAGGATTCTGAATGTAATAATAAAAACCAAACCTTTGAACAGTGGTGTATATTTTAAAGATAATTTTACCTTCGGACATATACAGTTAGGTATATGAATTGATCCCCCACATTGTGGCTTGTCACATTGTCCAACAAGTTTTAAGCTTTTCTTCAGAAGACGAGGACGTCCACGCAGAGCAGGACCGGTTTCAATCGAACAGCACGCGCTCAGGTGCCGGAGAGCCAAATCACTTTCCTGTCAAGTCTGTTTCTCACTGCAAAAGCTGCAGGATCATCTGCCAACAAGCAGCCTCTGGTCCTCAAACATACAGCACTGTGTACAGCTTTAAAAATGAAGACAAAAGCCTCGCTGTCAACCATCTACAAAACACAGAGTATTAAAAACAATTTGAATCATTCAAAAGTTTGAGGTCAGTAAGATTCTAATACTTTCATTCAACAAGGATGCATTAAGTTGATCAAAAGTGACAGTAAAGATATTTATAATGTTACAAAAGATTCTAGTTCAAATTCAAATTCTTTTTCAATAACATTGATAATAATCATAAATGTGTGAAATCATTAGAGTGATTTCTGAAGGATCATGTGACACTGAAGACTGGAGTAATGATGCTGAAAATACAGCTTTGATCACAGGAATAAATTACACTTTACTGTATATTCACATAGAAAACAGCTGTTTTAAACTGTAATAATATTTCAGGTTTTTTTACTGTATTATTGATCAAATTAACAGCCTTGGTGAGCAGGAGAGACTCCTTTTAAAAAAAAGAAAAATCATACTGACCCCAAAATTTCAAACATTGTTTGACGTTTAAAATCGTCAATGAACTTTAAAATGCATGAGGTCAAATTATAACCAAGAACTTGCATTAAAAGTCATTTTTTCATTTAAGGTGATGAATAACACTCTTATATTTTAATGACTAGAGCAATGGATCTTACCGTTTCAACTTTTATGCATTTGGGCTTGTTTTATATAAATTAAATCACTTATATAAAGCAAGTCCAAATGCTATAAGTTGAGCCTTTTTTTCTAGCCAAATCAATTAATGTAATCTGTATTTATGATACTTTTCAGATAAAATTTTCGATGACCAGTTGAATATAGTCAATTTCCTTTGTCTAAAAAAAAAAATATTGCACTTTGGTTCAAATTAAATTCGCATTAAAGCAGATCTGGCAAAATTTTGACTCTGATACACCTAACTTCTAAAAATACAAGTTCACGAGCGACTCCAAGCCGCTCCGAGGATGTCCGAATCACATTAAAAACACATTAAAGTTGCTGGGATGAAGACTTACTTCTTCTCACACACACATTATTTCCTCCTTTTTCTGGCAGTGGTGATTTTGGGCTGAGGGCACGTCTGGTAGCAGCCGCTCATCAACACCCCCGGCTCACACAGATCTCACATCAGTCCTGGAGTCGGCTCAGACACACACTCTCACACTGTCTGCAACGCAAGACTGTCATATACATGCACTGCTCTTTTCAGAAGACTTCACAGTCACCGGCTCTTTCTATCAAAGCAGTGACGCTCAAGAGGAATATAATGCTACTAATAAACCTTAGTCACCATAGACAGACGCCATTTTTATTTTGGTGTGAACAAAACAAGCCTGTCGTTTTTAAACGGGCTTTACTCCAATTTTTTATTGATGTCATAATAAATATGGCCTTGTTAGAAATCAATCCTCAGCCTTATAACATTCAGGGAGGATCTGACCAGCAAGCAAGCCTCGAAAAGAAGCAAAAAGCACCTTGTTTTTACATGCATAAAGAGCATGCAGTTATTATAAAGTGTTACCATATATATATATATACAGGTGAAACTCGAGGAAATTTGAATATCGTGCAAAATCTCATGCATTTCAGTAATTCAAATTAAAAGGTGAAACTAATATATTTAGTATATAACTATGCATGATTATACTTTTCAGAGGTATTTAAAATCTTTTTTTTTTTTTGATTTCATGTAATATTCTATATAATTTTCTGAGATTTTGAATTTGGGGTTTTCATAAGCTGTAGGACATAATCATCAAAATTATAACTTTTGCTAAATTGTTATATCAACATATCATATCAACAAAACATCAAAATTGTTTCATTAAATGCATTACTTGCCCTTTCTTTGTAATTATTTGTGATATTCACCCGCAATTTCTGAGTGAAAACTGTATCAAAGTAATAGTTGCAAATTAATAAAGGTGCATATTTTTACCTCGTGTAAAACAGACACTCATCAACATATTGCATTTTGCTTTGGATCCTTCTGTTCAAATCAGCATTGGGCGGCCGGGTATCGATTCAGATGGTCCAATTCTATTCGATTTCGATTCAAAATTCGATTTGACTCAATGAATATAGATTTAATACAAATCCTATAAAAAATAAAGAACGGTGAACATAAGTTTACAAGTGGTTAATTGATAAAAAGATATTAAGAGCCACAAACCTGTATATTAAACTCTTTTTATTTGTGTGCATTAAAACCCAACTTCAAATGCATATGAATAGACAGGATTTTGATGCAAGATGAAAAATTGATTGAAAATTGTCAGAACAGTCGCATGCCTTGATCAATCAGGATCAGGTTATTTTATGTTTAAGATAAAATTATAATAATATCTCACAGCATTCGCTGTAACAGAGCAGTGGAGGAAAACTAATACTGGCTTTTGGGTGATCGATAAATAAATCGATGTGTGCCTCTGAGAACCGATTTTGAATCAATCACATTTTAAAAAACGATTAATCGAAAAATGGATTTTTTTGCCCAGCCCTAGATGGTACATTGATAACTCTGTCATCATCTGCACTTGATTATACATTTATATATCACAAAATCTTTCAGACTGTTGACGTTTGGCTTCATACGCCACAAGGCATTTCCAATAGAAACTCCTTTAAAAAAAGCACAGTCCGCTCCAGTCACACTCGTTTTAGCGCACTGAAACATTGTTTCACTCATTTTTGGTATGAATTATTAAATGGAGGTCTTTGGCCACTTGTTGCGTCGCACTGATTTCCGGCTTTCTTCCGCGTGATGTCACAGGAACAGCCGAAGTAGAAAAATCTGGAAAATGGCTATCAAATTTTATTTCAGTTTTAGTTTCAGGATTTTTAGAACTTCAACTTAAATTTTAATTTGAAAGTTTTAGTAATTCTATTGTGTTAAGTTTTAATTTTAAGTTTTTAAATGTCTATTTAATCTTTATTAACAAAAATTATTGGAGCATTATTGGAGTTTTCATTTTTATTAAAGATTTTTGCAGTTTTCATTTTTATTAAAGATTATTGCAGTATTCATTTTTATTAAAGATTATTGCAGTATTCATTTTTATTAAAGAATTTTTGAGCATTCGTTGGATCATTATTGGGGTATTATTGGAGTTTTCATTTTTTATAAAAGATTATAGTATTAATTAGAGCTTTATTGGAGTATTATTGTAGTTTTCATTTTTATTGAAGATTATTTGAGTATTATTGAGGTTTTCATTTTTATTGAAGATTATTGGAGTATTATTGAGGTTTTCATTTTATTAAAGATTGTTGGAGTATTATTGGATTTTAATTTATTAACAAAGATTATTGGAGTATTTATTTTTATTAAAGATTTTTGGAGTATTAGTTTGAGCATTATTGGTGTATTTTTGGAGTTTTAATTTTTATTAAAGCTTATTGGAGTATTATTGAGGTTTTCATTTGTATTGAAGATTATTGGAGTATTATTGAGTTTTTTTTATTAAATGATTGTTGGAGTATTATTGAGGTTTTCATTTTTATTGAAGATTATTGGAGTATTATTGAGGTTTTCATTTTTATTGAAAATTATTGGAGTATTATTGAGGTTTTCATTTTTATTGAAGATTATTGGAGTATTATTGAGGTTTTCATTTTTTTAAAGATGGTTGGAGTATTATTGGATTATAATTTATTAAAGATTATTGGAGTATTTATTTTTATTAAAGATTTTTGGAGTATTAATTTGAGCATTATTGGTGTATTTTTGGAGTTTTAATTTTTATTAAAGCTTATTGGAGTATTATTGAGGTTTTCATTTTTATTAAAGCTTATTGGAATATTATTTAGGTTTTCATTTTTATTGAAGATTATTGGAATATTATTTAGGTTTTCATTTTTACTAAAGCTTATTGGAATATTATTTAGGTTTTCATTTGTATTGAAGATTATTGGAGTATTATTGAGGTTTTTTTTATTAAATGATTGTTGGAGTATTATTGGAGTTTTCATTTTCATTAAAGATTGTTGGAGTATTATTTGATTTTTATTTATTAACAAAGATTATTCAAGTATCAATTGAAGCATTACTGGAGTATTAATGGAGTTTTCATTTTTATTAGCGATTATTGGAGTATTAATTGGAGAATTATTGGAATTTTCCTTTTTATTAAAGATTATTGGAGTATTATTGAAGTTTTCATTTTTATTAACAAAGATTTTACAAGTTTTACAAAAAAAAAATCAAAATTTCATGTTTAATTAAATATGTTACTTGCCGTTTTTTAGTAATTATTTCAAAAATGTACCAGTAATTTCTGAGTGAAAATTGTGTAAATCTCACACCAATTTCTTTTCAGTGTAGAGAGTGTAATGAGACAAATCCACTGTGTCACTGATTTCAGGGGGTCCTCAGGCGACATCTAACACCTGAAAGCGTGTGTGCGGCGGCGCAGGTTAGCAAGCGTTCTCGATACGCTGGAATAAACTAGTTGTAAAGTGCTGCGTTCACCAGCGAGTCTCTGTGGTCTTTCAGCCTTCACCCGTTTCCTCTAATGAGCTTCACTCACTCCTGACGGCGTTCAGCAGCCTTTAATAATTTGTGCTCTTGCTGCTGTTCTGAATGGCCTAGCTGAGCACTTTCTCTGGCATTCTGCTGATGGAACGACATCCAGAAGTGCTTATGATTACAAAAACCTCGTTTGACTCCTCCCACTTCCCCAATATTAGCTCGGCTAAAAAAATCTATAAATAAGAAAAACAGGAAAGGGATCGGAAATAAATAAGCCACAGCTTCATTTTCTCTGGGTGTTTTGCACCACTTAACACATATTGTGCAAATGCAACACACCCAGTTTGGCAGACGACGAGAACGAGGCGCGTTGTGTCAGAAGATCTGGGAGAGAAACTCAGGAGCCCAGTCCATGGCCGTCTGGGCCACCGCCAGCGCCGCGGCCCCCAGCGTGGCGGAGAGACCCCACACCGCCATCTTGATGAGCTGGTTCGTGTTCGCCGGCTGGAGGCTCATGGGAAGGGCCGGCGGGTGCTCCTGAAGCTGCTGGCGGAGGACCGAGTCTGGACGCTGCATCCGCGTGGACGACTGGAAGGCCGTAAAGGTGCTGATGGCGATTCTGACGAGAGAAACAGACAAGAGTGTTGCTTTAGTATCATTATTATGCTAAGTATTTATTTTGGAATTCGTTTTTTTGTATGTTGCATTTTCATTTTAGTCAGTTTGTTGAGGATTTAAGTCAAGTGTTATTTTAGTATCATTATTATGCTAATTTTTTCATATTTTGAATTAGTTTTTATATTATGCAGTTATAGTTAAAAGGTTTAGTCATTTTGTTGAGTGTTTAAGTCCAAGTTTTAAGTTTTAAACTTAAGTGTTTAAGTTTAAGTGTAATTTTAGTATCATTATTATGCTAATTTATTCATATTTTGAATTAGTTTTTTTATATTTTGCAGTTTCATTTTAGTTAAAAGGTTTAGTCATTTTGTTGAGTGTTATTTTAGTATCGTTGATATGCACATTTTAGTTTTATTAATAGTTTGAATTTTTATATTTACATTTTATTTGAAGTTTAAGTCATTTTTATTACTTTTTTTGGTGTAATTTATACATTTTATTTCAGTTTTAGTTTGTTATTTTGATTTCATGTCAGTTTTAATTTTAAAAAGTTTTAGTAATTTTGTTGCGTTTTTATCAGTTTTTTTTTTAAAATATGTCCAATTAATTTCTATACATTTTTTCTTTCAGTGCATTTCATTTAGTCATTTTAGTACATCAACTGAAACTAAATGGACATTAAACATTTTCAAAGTTGTGTTTTTGTCTTCTTTTATTATCTGTCCATTTAATTTCTACTTCAAATTAAACTGAACGAAAATGTGGAATTTTGTCTTCGCAACTAACTTTTTTAACATTTTATTTTTGTTCATGTTTGAATTTATTTCAATTAACATAAATGTTTATTTAAGTATTTTTTTTTTGTTTTAGTTACTGATAACATTGGTTTAAAACTAGACATTAGACTAGAAACTCGAAAAATTAGAATATGGTGCAAAAGTTCATTTATTTCAGTAATTCAACTTAAAAGGTGAAACTAATATATTATATAGACTCATTACATGCAAAGTGAGATATTTCAAGCCTTGATTTGTTATAATTTTGATGATTATGACTTACAGCTGAAAACCTTTTCACAATATTCTAATTTTGAATTTGGGGTTTTCATAAGCTGTAATCCATAACCATCAAAATTATAACAAATAAAGGCTTGAAATATCTCACTTTGCATGTAATGAGTCTATATAATACATTAGTTTCACCTTTTAAGTTGAGTTACTGAAATAAATGAACTTTTGCACTATATTCAAATTTTTCGAGTTTCACCAAGTATAATGTTTTGTGTTAATGGACCGTATCTTTAACACTGTATCCTAACCAGGCGTGACACACGTTGAGCGTCATCATGTAACTTTAGTCTTCACTGAGAGAGAAATGATGCATGAAGCCACCAAATTAATATCTAATTAAACAGATTTGATGTTTAAAATCAAGATTTGTAACTTCCAAGTGAACAGATAAGAAAAGAAACAAACACTGTTTTCCTTCAGAAAAACATGACCATGCACAATAATAACAGGAAAATAATGTGGAGCCAGACTGTGGACCAATGACATTCAACGACAGAAATAGAAGCCAAGCGACCGGCAAAAAGGGCACATTAGACGCCTGGTTTAGTGAACAACAGCAAGAGAAGAATAACTGGGTGAATCACCAGAACAAAAGAACGAGGGAATTGGAGTGAGAGCGGAGCCATGGCCTCTAGTCCTGATCGGAGACACGGATAGATCCTCATTTCTGGAGTTTTCCCAAAATCCAGCGGAGCCCATGCTGAGGGCTACACGAATCTGCCTTTCTCTCGACAGTTTAGAGGAAAAACATCATTAAAAAATCATAAAATATTCAATTCCATTTCATTACGGTCTCTATGGAAGAATAGTAAACATGGAATGCAAATGCCTTTCACTCCAGATAATAAAACAGGCAGAAACACATTCAACATTTAATGAAAAAGTGCTAGAAATACCATAGGCAGGCGCTGACGGGCTCAACGTCTTCATTCGTTTTTATGCTTTTTTCCTCTCCTGCCTCTGATTCTCGGCTTTCCCCAGTTCTCATTAGTATCTACAGCTAATGCGCCACTGCTGAAAATAGCTGACAGGTAACAGCAGAGCAATTAACTTTTAAACTTTCCCTTTACCAGCGGAAGGCCCGGGAGAGCCAGTGGTTTGCGCTGACGAAACCCCAGTATAATGCAGTGACACAGGCCCGGCGGAGCGCTGTCACTCACACCCGCCTCAACCTTTAATGAAAGGATCTTTACGCAGCTCTTTCCCATTCAGTTCATCAGTCAGGTTACTAAAACCACCAAAGAACTCGTGCATCGTATCCGAGGTCTTCTGAAATCAAATATTAACTTTGCGTGTAAAGTGCAATTACTGTTTCTCATTTTCGCTTAGTTTTAGTACTTCAGCTTAAACTAAACCTTAAAGTCAATTTTCCTTGATCTTCTGACATATAAGAGGTCATTGTACTATAAAAAATATTAGTCCAAAAACTGCTTTATTGAATCCAAGCTGCCAAAACAACTCGTTTCAGATTTTGTCTCAGTATGACGTCATAGTCTCTGCAGAAGAAGGTCGACGCCCACTTCTACATCATTGCCACTTTAGCCCCGCCCATGATTCACGCATGTTCTGTAGTAGTAAATACAAAAGAGAGACGCAAAAACAATATTACTCTAGTAACAAAACCATAGAAAAGACGTTTTGTGGAAGAACAGTCCTTGCATTGCCATCCTTGTGATCCTAGAACATGAAGAAAGCGTGGATGAACTTTATTTTTAACGTAGTTCCAGTCAGAACGCATCAGTAAGACACTGTTCGTTTGTTCACTTCAATTCACTCGTTTTTAAACAAGACACATTTCACTTTACTGAGAAAATCATGAACGATGAATATAAGAATGACAGTCCGGCAAACAATGGTACATTCATTCATAATTCGTTTGCATGAAAAACCGTTAAGCTATCCTATTAAATATAACTGTGGCAACTCCAAGTACTTATGCTTTATAAATTTTGGCTGTGGCAAATAAAGCATATGTAATACGCATAAATGTTTCACAGTTGGCAAATGTTTAACTATGTAACGAGATAAACACCTTTCTGTAGCGTCTTCGTTTCAACATTATTTATATGAATAATATGAGTATTTTAATATTTGAGGTTTAGGTTTGTCTTCTGATTCAGGATCAGGCTCTGGCTCAAACATGTATGGCTGAATTTCACCGGTTGACTTTTTTCAACATTGGAAGTTTCAAAACAATTGAAAAACACGTGAAAAATATTATAATATGCAAAACTGTTGCCCAATCATAGCAGTGGGTGTTACTTCCAAGCCTATCGTTCGAAAGAGAGGGTCAAAAACAGGATAGAAAGTAGCGTATCACTTCTAAATTATTTTTGATGTAATAATCTTGCTACATTATAAGTGGACCTAAGAGAATTTTATAAAATAAAAAATGCAGTTAATGTTCCCATTAATTAAAATGATATAGACATAAAATGATACAAATAAAATATAATTCAAAATATAACTATAATAGCATATAAAGAAACACTGGTGCAAAAACCTAGTGATTGCTATGTACAATATTTACTGAAATCTTATTTGCAAAAATGGTGTCTGCACCAGGTTTAGACGTCATTGGTGCCAAAACAACTGATCCTCGTGAATATGGGGAATGAAGAATAACTTTCTTTGATCGTTTTCTCACACAAAGCTTCACAAGGCTTGCATATGGTCCTGTTTGTGGTGTTTTTGTACTTTGTGGAGCCTGTCAGACGTGAAACTAACTGCTGTTGTACGGCAAAAACCGGGAGAAATTTCTATTCAAAGCATTTACAGGTTTCGAAGGACACGAGGGTGAGCAAATAATGACAGAATTGTCTTTTTCTTGTGGGGGTGAACTGTCCCTTTAACTCGTAACGTAATCAGCTCTGCAGGGAATCTCTCTTCCTCCATCTTCAGAGATGAATCCTCGTCTTTGGTTCCTGCTCTCTTCAAGGTGGCACGTCTGACGGTCTTTGATCGCTTTTTCTCCCTCCCTCTTGTCTCTAAAACAGTTTCTAATTTTACCGTTTCCTCTCTCAGAAGCAGCAGATTGTGTGACCTCTGTCACATCAGTCTTCTGTTTTTCCTTCACCCTCTTCCTCTTGCTCAATCTGTTCTTGCTGTGGTGAAGAAGATACAGCAGATGATGGATGTGTTTACGCTGGAGGAACATTTCCACGGCTGCACTCAGTCAAACCATCACAACTCCACAGTCTTCACGGTAACCCTATCCTCATCTGCCTCCTCTCCGAGAGCCTTGTTCACATGCACGTGTGTTAGTGCATAAAATATGAGGGCAAACGTTTTATATATATATATATATATATACACAGGTGAAACTCAAAAAATTAGTTCATTTATTTCAGTAATTCAACTTAAAAGGTGAAACTAATATATTATATAGACTCATTACATGCAAAGTGAGATATTTCAAGCCTTTATTTGTTATAATAAACTATATAAATATCAATATATTTTAGGGGTGTAACGATACCCTCATGTCACGATTCGATACGATATTATTGCGATACTCCAAGACGTGATAAAAGGTTAACAAAAAAATGTTACTGTTGATTAAAATGCTAAGTTTGGTATTATATTGTGGTTGTAAATGAATCGGCTTGGACTTGGTGCTGGAAACCCAAAGCACAGGACAATAGAGACACCAGAATAACAATATTCATGATTCTGAAGATGAAAATACACAATTATTGTAGACGAATATGCTTGAACTCTTTCACTGGCTAGATATATTTAAAATTATGTAAGCCACTTTTTACAGGTAACATCAGACATTTGACATTATCAGGACCCACAATATTCCCCCATTGCTTTATTATACATTATATTCAGCATTATTATATATTTATAATAGCTTAATGTAGTACTGACACTAAAACTCTGTAAACCTTAATTTTTTCTCACAGCAATTTTCATTTTGGTTGAATTATCCACGATACATATTGTTGCATTTTTGTAGTACGATATATTGTTACACCCCTAATATAAATATATGAGAGTACTGTCAAAAACACTAAAAAACTCTTACCGACCACAAACCTTTGAACATTAAAATAATAAAGTTAGAGCCTCTGCAGATGTCCGAACTAAGGGCTAAATATGCACTGACCCTAAAATGGCCCCTGCTCTCCTACAAGTGTAACATGCCTGTAAACCTGATCACCATTACAGCCCTGGGAGCCTGTTATTGGCTTTTACAGCATATACTTAAACCCTTCTCTCTCTCGCTGTCATAACGTTATGGGTTAACACAGTTCAGTGGGATGCTCTAATTCAATGCGTCCTTCCATCTAACATGCATGATGGCCCTATTATTAGACACTTACTGCTGAGATGGTACGTCCAATTACCCATCAGTCTGCACTCGGCTTGTGTGAGTGTGTGTGTGTGCTGCAGGCCTTTGTGAATCAGCCCTGATGTCCTGATGACCCGTAAGTGTTGGTGCTTTGTCACTTCACCATGAGCTGCTCGATCAAGCGTGTTGTGATGCACCAAAGGCTTTTGCTTACTGGACGCTCTTAAAAACACATAAAAGTTACAGGTGGAGGTTAAACGTTCCTATATACTGAAGGTCTACAAAAAAAAAATCAATAGTCTCTACGCATTCACTCACAGCGATTCTTTCTTCCTCAGAAGAGCTCGTTGTAGTCTGGGAATTTGTGACTTTGGTTCTCAGAAAAATGATTAAAACCCAGCTAAAAAAAAAGTATGCAACATGCATCAAACAATGACCACACGTTTCCTTTAGGGACGCACAATATACAGTATCGGCCACCATATCGGTATCGGCCGATATATGTTCATTTTTAGATGTTATCGGTATATTAAAATTTGGCCGGTATATTAAAGCCGATAAATAATGGATTATTTCCTTCAAGCTGAGAGACTTCAGATGCACACTGTTCGCCACGATGGTTTTAAATTGCTTGAAATATGATTGAAATCACTTCAAAAAAGGAAAATACGGTTCAGTGCAACATGAGCAGCGCAAGTCTGTCATATCGGCTACATAAAACATGAGAATATTATAATTGTGCGTTTAGGACATGGCTTTTAATGGTGAGACTTTTGTTTTTGTAATCAGGCTCTCAAAATATTAAATAAGAATTTTGATTTTGATTTAATCGGCCAATATATCAGTTTTCATCTTTTAAATATAAAGAATAATCGGTTATCGGTATCGGCCAAAATGTACATATCGATACATCACTAGTTTCTCTAACCCATCGCTGCAATATTTTAGATCTCCCTAATTTAACACACCTGATTTGACTGATTAGTTCATTAGCTCATCAAGGCGCTCCGTGACCTGAATTAGGCATGTCAAATAGACCAAAATGTGCAGTGATGTGGTTCTGCAGAAAAATAGCCCAGAAATCATATGCAATAAAACATGCAACAGATAACCATCAAAATTATAACAATTAAAGGCTTGAAATATCTCATTTTGCATGTAATGAGTCTATATAATATATTAGTTTCACCTTTTAAGTTGAATTACTGAAATAAATGAACTTTTGCACGATATTCTAATTTTTCGAGTTTCACCTGTATTTAGTATGCGAAAAACACTAATACATAGTATTCGAAAAGTACCTGGATGATCTACTACTTCTGGCGAGATTCTGAAGTGCACATTCGATGGACACTTTACTGTCCCATGATGCCACAGGAGAGGATTTATTAATGGCAGTGATGCGACAGGTCACATGATAATGACAACATGGCGGATGTAGTAAGTTCGAATTTCATTCATACTACTCATATTAATTTAAAACATACATATTTTAATGGTCACACAGTCAATTCCAATTCAAACGTATTACCTACTCAGACAGTTTGAGATTTCGGACACACCATAGTGTTATTTAACATGTCAGTCATTTTGCAGAAATCTTTCAATTTAGTGTGGCAGATTTTTAACTGTGGTTCTGTATGTGGTAACTGTTTTTAAATTAAGGTTTTGACATGAATGCAAGTTTGCAGTCAAATAAAGAAGTATTTAGCTTTCAGTTAAATACATAATCGAATATCCCGTGTGGCCTAGATGACATCATCTGAAAAGGTTGATGAAAGATTCTGATTACACCAAAACAAAAAAATCATGGATGAATAATTCAAAATAAGACCTGAAACATGAGCTAAGAAAATAATTTTTGATTACAAGTTGATTTTAACCTGCACACATACCCACCAACCAATCAAAAAACTCTGTGGGATACAAAAACAGTAACATTATGAGTTAAAATTGTGAAATATAAGTTGCAATTACAAAAAAATAGATGCAAATATGAGATTTGTGAGAAGAACAGATGCAATTAGGAGAAATAAAGTCAGAATTGTGAGATATAATGTTGCAATTCTGAAAAAGAGACGCAATTGGAAAGTATACATTTGCAATTATAAGAAGAAGAAAAAAATTGTGAGATAGAAAGTTAGATTTGTGAGAAAGAAAAGAAAAAAAATCTCAATTAATAAAAATAAATGCATTTGGGAGATATAAAACCAGAACTGTGAGATATAGTCAAGAAATAGACGCAATTGTGAGATACAAGGTCACCGTTAAAGGAAACAACCTGCACACAAACACCCTCAATCCACACACACTCTCAAAATCCATCAACCTAGAACAGGTAGACACACAAACACATGACAGATGCTTGTTTCTTCTTTCCTGAACATCTAATCAAGCCCGCAACAGGCAGCGCTAACTAACAGCGAAAGATGAGATCAGAGCATCAGTCTCGGTGATAATATCATTTCACTGCGTTTATGAAGTCGGGTGCGAGCAGAGGGCAGGGTGTTACCCTGAGGGTGTGTGCAGGGGGTATTAATGAAGAACATTCGGGGGTCAAAGCCATTAGGGAGGACGTGCCACTCCTCATTACAGCACTCCACAGGGTCAAACAGAACAATAGAGATCAAGGTCACAGGTCACGGCCTCGCGACAGGCTGCTCATTTCACTGACACACACACACGTATGTTCTTCGCTTTTCAGTGAGGCCACAGATGCTGGTGGGGGAGGGGTTATGCAAATTAGGGTAGAGCATTAATAACCCAGAGAGGCGGAGCTTACTTATTGCAGGACTGATTTGCATAAGACAGGCAGAAAGAGAAAAAAAAATACATCTTTCTCATTTTAGTGTTAATATCTCTCTCACACACATTGTTTCTCACGCATTCCCGTCTCTCGCTGCCCCTCTCTATCGCTCTCTCATTTCTGTCACTTCCTTATTCTCATTTCTGTCTCTTCTCTCTCTTAATCTTCATAGGCGACAGCAGACGCAGGGAGATCTTAAACAAGACAGATCTCCCCTCTGATGGCTTTTTCAGCGCTGAGGGACTTGAATTCAGTTCCCGCTGAATGCCGGAGGAATCGTTTCCCGCTGCCGTAAGAGATAAATCATTAAAGTGGCTTCACCTGCATCTGCAAATGCAATCTGCAGACTGACAGCGAGTGTTTAGACACACAGGGCCGAGACGCAGACAGCTCCGGCTGAGCGTCCTTCACGTCACAACAGGGGCGCAACAGAGGGGACGTGATATCATCCTCAATAGCTCCACCTGATGGACACAGGTGGAAACCAACACCCCTCAGGGCCAAAGACTAGTTTAAACGTGTGTGTGTGTGTGTGTACTGAATCCTACTGTATAACAGCACTGGTATGTTATTTGTATACTAGGTAGGGCTAAACTATTTGCCTTAAATTATTACATTGTTTAAATGAATAGATTTTTAGCAAACTGTGATTTGTATATGTACATTTCTGAAATACATAACTTAGTTTCCTCTGATAACAGACTTGTAATGTGGACTCGTGCACTTTCTGTATAGCTGCTTTGAAACGATGTGTATTGTGAAAAGCGATATACAAATAAATGTGAATTGAATTGAATCATTTGGGGATAAAAAAAAATCTATGGCGATTCTTCTGATACAAATTGGATTGTGAATTAAAATGTGAAATAAAAAATACTGTGCTTGTTTGTAAAGCTGCAGAATTTGTCAAAAAAGCATAGTTTGATTATATATGACAACACAATAATAATACTGTTAAATAAAATATTAAACAAAACAAGAAATGTATTACTTTTGTGATTATACAACTGTATATTCTAGAAAATAATACAAAAATGAGTATTTAATAAAATAATAACTGTAAAAAAAATCCCAAAAAAATAAGATTTTAATAAAAATAATGCTTTATAACTGTATAACAGTATTAAAAAAGACAATTCTAATACTCCCGAAATTAATACAAAAAATTTGTATTTAATAAAAATAATACTTTATTTTACTGTGTAACTGTAAAAAAGACACTATTAATACTCAAGAAATGAATAATAATAAAAATGGAGTATTTAATAAAAACATTTTTATTTTACTGTACAACTGTAAAAGTACAACACGAATATTCTAGAAATGAATAGTTTTAACTTTATCTTCAAACATTAAACCATGTTAGCTGAAGAATGCAGCCAGGGAGATTTAAAGCTTCTCCTTTGTTGGCAGCGGGTTAATAAAGCTTTCTCATAACACATCTATAACACCAGATCTTCAGCAGCTCGCGTGTGAAAGGACACAGTGCAGCGCTTCACTCTGAAACACGCAGCGCATGTTAAATTGCAGCCTTTGTGATTTGATAATCACACTAAGCCAGGTTGAGATTTTGATTAATCATTCTGCCCTAACTCTAGTATTAATACAAGTATGTGCCGTTGCTTGTCACCTGTTTCATTCTGGCCTAATACTAGTATTTCACCTGTTTTTAACCCTTTAGGCGCCAGAGGTTTTTTCCTAAAACGTTCGATTTTGACATCTTAATTTCAAAAGGCAATATCTTAAAAGTGATAAAAGATAGAGACTTTCTGTAAATTAGAGAAATATTAAGGATGACCCAAAGTTTATGTAGGGATTACATTGTCCCATCTAATTAGCATATTATGACGTCATATGGTGGTGGCAATCTTGGATTATAGAATTTTCATGAAAAGTCACATGTTTAAGTGATAAAATGCAGCACTTCTTTCCCCCCAAAATGTCCATCACCTTCTGTATGCTATACTGCACAATACTGAATGCTCAGGTATATAGTAAGTAGTAAACAAACTGTGTAAATCATTACCAATAAATGGTAGAAACAAACCGAATGCATTTAGTGGTTGGCCTTTTGCTGTGGAGATTTTTCATTTACTAAATACAGTAGGCACTCTGATTCCATGTATGGGGCACATATATATTATTCATATGACATACAAACACAAGTAGGCAAGACCTGTTTAGTTCAAACGCTCACTCGCCACGGCAAGGCCCAGATCATGAGTGAGATAATGAGCAGCGCGGCCAGATCTGCCTCGCGCGCGCGCCGAGTGTGCACAGCTCGGACTACTGTCATTGTCATTGCGACTCCTCACCCTGCCTCCACGTCGCCTCCTAACTGTCCTATGAATACTTCGACCTCGTCTAACATACCCAGTGGTATTAGACAAAGTCTCCACCACAATACTGTCGCCGCGATTGCGGAGAGGATCTGATAAAATGGCTCACTCGTCTCGCACACTAGCTCCGCTTTTGATCGCAGATTCAATGCGCTCTAACTCGAACATTTTGTATAGAAACATGACGTTTTTTTGATTCGGGGATGAAGTATGACATGTCTGGCATCCAGTGGAGGGGAGGTCGAACGAAATTTGACACCCAATTTGACAAAATCGGCAGTTTTATTCAGTGCCGCATCTTGTCGAGTAAACTCGACCGTGGCGCCTAGAGGGTTAAAATACTTAAGCCTTGATAAAATAAAGGCTTTTTATATTTTTCTAAAAATAATTTATTCCAAGTGCCTTGGATTGTTTTAGTTTTTTTATAAGTATAAAAGTATTTAAGTTATGATTATTTGCTGATAGTTTCCCATAGTTAACTGAAGACGTAAAACACCTAAAAGTGTGTGTGTGTGTGTGTGTGTGTGAATGTAAGAGTGTGTTTGAGAGTCTCACATGTTGCGTGACTGCAGCGCCGCAGACTGGGTCATCAGAGAGGGCGGGCAGCTGATGAAGAGTTTCTGAGCTCGACCAATCAGCTCCTCGTACGGCAGATCCTGAGGCATCTGAGACAGCAGGTGATGAACGCTGGCCATATCACACTCGCTGCTCTTCACTTCCTTCTGTCTGTACAACACAATCTGACGAGAGAGAGAGAGAGAGAGAGAGAGAGAGAGAGAGAGAGAGAGAGAGAGAGAGAGAGAGAGAGAGAGAGAGAGAGAGAGAGAGAGAGAGAGAGAGAGAGAGAGAGAGAGAGAGAGAGAGAGAGAGAGAGAGAGAGAGAGAGAGAGAGAGAGAGAGAGAGAGAGAGAGAGAGAGAGAGCATTAGTCTCAGTGTCAGACGTACCGCCCACAGTTCCCTCACTGATGCACACGAAAATGGCAATTCAATCTGATCGACTGATTTTACGCAACTATAAGTCATGTTTACGATGTTAAAATTACACTTCTGACGGCCCTTGCACACCGAGTCCGAAATTTCCGTATGCGTTTTTTCGTATTCGTGATTCGGTGGCTCTGAATCATCAAAACACCATTCACACTGCTTGCTACGGATGCGGAAAACGCAGAAAATCGAACCCGATCCGATTTTTTTTATGACGGTCGAAAGTTTCGGAGGCAGCGGGATTGACATAACGTGAGGTCGTGTTTATTTTTTAACGTGCGAAAATTTCGGAGGCGAAAATCAAAGTCACTCCAGTAGGAGAGGTTTCGGTTCAAAGAAGTTTGAGGTTCATAACTTCAAAAATATAAAATGTATAATAAAACAATAAACTAGTACCATGTAAACTAGATAGCCATAAGCAGAAATATTCAGGTCTGATCAGGTTAGAAGAAGAAAAAACACTTTGAAAACCAAAAGCACTGAAGGATTAACCCAAAACTATGTGTTGAACCCAAATTCTGCCCTATTTATTTGGTGCTTTACAGTTTTCAAAAATATATTTTTTCTTTTTGTTTGATTTATACTTAAATAAGATTCGATTGTGTAAATGTTTTATATATAAATAATATAAAAATAGAAAAGAACCACCGCTCATCCGTCAAAAATGTCTTGTAGAGAGGTGCTGCTACATTAAATCATCAGGAATAGTAAAAATACAGCAGCCGAAAGACCGAAAGCTTGCTATTAAATTGATTTTGCACAGTGTTTTGAGTGTGCGGCTGCTGTATTTTTACAATATATAAATAATATAAAAAATTATGTGTATCATAAAAAATCTAACTATAATGCAGTAAATATAATAATAAAAAGTTTATAATACACAAAAATACTAACTGTGAATGATTTTTGCAATTTAAAAATTATATATAAAAAAAAAAAACAGAAGAATTAGCCAAAATTGTGTCAAGGCCCATTTCTGCTAAAAGAAGTTTTTTTAGCTTTCAAATTGCCTTTTCTTGTTTTTAAGCATAAAACCTAAAATTTGTTATACTCAAATTAGAAAAAAAAAAACTTAATCTCACCTTAACCTTAATTAAAGATACATTTTCTAAAAACAAGTCACACAAATATGGTCTTTTTTTGCATTTAAATTGATCTTGTTTTAATAATATATATATATATATATATTACGGTTTTCAGCCATAACTAGGGCTGTGCAAATGATTTAATTTCGATTTCGACTCCCAAAGATCACCAAAATAGTACAATCGAGTAAAAACGATTATTTTGCCATGTTCTGTTTTGCAAGAACACTCTTATTTTGCCTTGTGTTCTGAATGACACGCGCACATCCGCGCCTCCCGAAGCCATAAAGTCTCTCAGCTTCAATGTTTAAACTGATAAGAGTTAAAAAGAAGTGAAAATGATCAACTTTAGATATGATGCAATGCTGGCCCGATTGTGCAAGTGACAATCCCGTCAAGTCCCGACTCCTAAACGCGAGAATGTAGTTTCGACGCTTGCCTTGTCCAACCTATTTTGAGAGACGGAGAGAGAGAAGAGACAGTTTTAAAATGATTGATTTGATTTTATAATCTGTGTGGATTAATTTAGGCTACTCATACAATCTACATGCTAAAGTGAATCAAAGTTTGCGGGGGAATTTCCCGCATTATTCCTGCGGGAATTATTAAAATACTTATTGAAGTATTATCTGTTATATTATTTATTTTAATAGTTAAAGGGTTAGTTCACCCAAAAATGAAAATGATGTCATTAATGACTCTCCCTCATGTCGGTCCAAGCCCGTCAGACCTCCGTTCATCTTCAGGACACAGTTTAAGATATTTTAGATTTAGTCCGAGAGCTTTCTGTCCCTCCATTGGAAATGTATGTACGGTATACTGTCCTTGTCCAGAAAGAAGATAAAGACATCATCAAAGTAGTCCATGTGACATCAGTGGGTTAGTTAGAGTGTGTTGAAGCATCGAAAATACATTTTGCTCCAAAAATAACAAAAACTACGACTGTATTCAGCATTGTATTGTCCTCCGGTTCTGTTGTGGATCGGCTAGAAGATGAGGGAGAGTCATTAATGACATCATTTTCATTTTTGGGCGAACTAACCCTTTAAAGTACACTCGATTTTTTTTAAAGAATTGTTAAAAGGTGTCTTTTTAATAAGTTCCCAAAGTCGTGTGAAATAATCGTGTTACATAATCGTGACTGACCAAAATAATCGTGATTATGATTTTTTTCCCCTATAAATCGAGCAGCCCTAGCCATAACCATGAAAAAAAGCTCGGCTCGCAGATGTTCATTCACCCTCCTCACGCCCGGTCAGATTCATCCCGCAGAGGTCGAGTACGCGTCGTTCACAGCCGAACCGCAGCTCATCCACTACCTAAGATGCAGGATGAACTATATTTCCGGCTGGCTTTCTTATCCTGACTTCAAACGGCCCCCGGCCCCGTTGTCTCTAACAGGGGAGCTGCTCGTGGAGACAGAAGAAAGAGGCACGGCGTTTAAAGGATTCTAGCACAAACACGCAGCCTTCCACACAAACCTCTGGTGAATTCATTAGAGTTGTTTAATTAACTGATCCCGCTACAACAAAGTGCCCTCGATTCTCGCATTAGATGAGGAAGGAGTGGAAAAATAAAAGAAAAGAAAAGTCTTTGCCTCTCTTTTGGAAAGAGGTTTGTTGTTGTTGTGCTGATGAATTAGCTATCGCCTAAATACGCGAATTAACAAATACACAGGCAAAACATGGTAAACAACGTCTTGTCTCTGGATTACAAAAGCTTGTGTCTGAGGGGCAACAGCTCATGGAGGATTGTTCAGTATTGCTGTAATTGCAGAGCATAAACAACTGTTCTTAGCAACAGAGCGCTGTGATTTAATGTTGGACATGTGTTAGACGGATGTGTGTCACATACAGGATTTTCTAGAAATATACCCATAGTTAAATTCAAATTCAGTATTTTATAAATTATCAGTTTAGAGATCAAACAGGACATTTTAATAAATTATCTTCAATTATAAGTTGAAGTCGTAGTATATCATAGTAGTAATTAGATAATACTATAAAATCTAATTTTATTTAATTAGATTAAATAAAATTAGATAAAAACTTATTTATCTCAGTTAGTTACAAAGGCATCATTTTTAATTGTCATTCACAACAGTACAACAATTACTAAAATTAAAATAAGTTATGTATATATATATATATATATATATAATAAATAAAGAATAAATATTATCAATATTTATTATTATCATTATTAAAAATAAAAAACTTAAATGAAAATTAACTGAAATAAATAAGTTTAAGTTAAAGTACTAAAATTACTAAAACTAAAATAAATGAAAGCTAAATAAAATATTAAACAAATAAATGATAATACATATTATTATATTAATATGTATTATTTAATATTATTTAAATAAAAATTTACTAAAATCAATAAGTTGAAGTAATAAAATTACTATAAAATAAATTAAAGTTAAAAATAAATAATAATAACATATTTTAACATATATAATTTCATATTTAAATTTTAAATGATAATACACAATAAATGTTAGATTAAAATCTTAAATGAAAATTAGAAATGTTGCCTTGGAAACTACATAGTTGAAGTGAAGTGAGGCTCTAAAATCAGTAAAAATGAAATAAAAATATCCAGTATGAGCACATACTGAAGTAAGAAGTCTGCATTGGGCCAATCATAAAGTCGACACTGAGATGGCACAATTACTCTGCGCTCTTTACAGTAAGGGCCAGTTCACACAGAACGCATTTGTGTTTCACTGCACAGCTTGTTAATTGTTTTTCTATGTAAACATGAACTAGACGGGCATTGTTAACTGTCGCATCACGTCTGAAAATGCAATGCTCATATTGATTCCCATTTTTAAAAGCATTTGCGCCCGTCACATTTAGAAGTAAAAAAAGTTGTCAAATTGGACAGATGAAACTAAAGAGCTTCTGGTGCTGATGTGTCAATGGTATCTTACCAGTAAAAATGTGTATTGGTGTATTTAAGATTTTTAAAAAAGCTGTATTTAAGATGCTGAAAAAGCTGCCTTCACATATTCAAATTACTTTCAAAACTAATTTGAATGTGTGAAAGCAGCTTTTTCAGCATTTTTAGGATGCCTGGTCAAGTTAAAAATAGTTTTAAAAAGCACTTCAGTCCTTTTCTCTCTCACGAACACTGAAAAGGTCAGAACGCAGCACTGCCTCGATCGAGTCCTTGGAAGGCGGGAGATGGACTGACTAAAGTGAGAGAGAGACGCTCCTCCTTACCACAGCGGCGAAGTAGATGGCCATGAGTGGGTGAGACGCCAGGAAGAAATCATAGAGCCGCAGAACATGCCGGAAATCTGACAAGACGTAGCCGTACCATGTGATCAGCCAGCTCAGGGCGAAGATGGTGCCCACCTCAGACCTGCAACACACAGACGAGCCGTTATCAGCAGAATCAACATCCTCAGTAGCCTGGGTTTCCCCATACTGCCTTTGCGCAGCGCGATTTTATTCACGCTGCTAGGCAGTCTGGATACCATGGACCAGATTTTCGCCTCAGCGAGGGGACCAATCACAGAACGGGGAGGGAGCAGCAACACGATGACGACGTCTATAGCTGCGTTCACACTACAAACTACACACTACAATAGGAGTGAAGTCAGTGGAGCGCGTCACTCTTCAGTGCTGAGTCTGACCGAGGCTAGTTGAACGAGAAGGCCATTTTAGCAGTCAGAAACGGTCCTATTATTTATGATATATCTCCGTGTACATACAGTGGTATTCACCGTACTGACTCCGTGCCTGAATGGTTTCGGGAACTCAGATAGACCGGTATTTGCCCGTTTTCTGCAGTTAAATAGCCGCGATGGGAAAGAGCACTCACTGTTTCTCGTTCATCTTTAATATTATGCATTTTATGTCCTGATTCCATTTATATTTAGACTTTTCCTTCCAAAATATTTGTTTGTAGCGGCAAGAAAACGTATTTGTTGTCTAACAGAGTAAAATTCGTGATTGTCACTCACAAACATTACTAGGCAACCAGTAGTGGGAACGCCCTCCAGCGCAGCCACTGGCGACCTGCAGCGACAAAGCCGCTTGTAGTGTGAACGCAGCTTATGCGACACACCGAAGCAGTTTGTTTATACCTATGGATCCAACATGGCAGCAGACGCGAAGTTACCTTTCGATGCAGCCTTACGGCCGTTTCACACCGGGACGAATTTCGCGCGCGATATTCGCCGACGTTTAACGCCTCGTGACTAAACAAAGGGCGCCAATGTGAGTGTGCACACCGACGCGAAAAACGCCTCGCGTAAAAGCTTAATTTTTTTTAAAACGCCTCGGTTTTGTTTTTTTGGTTTGACGCACTGCGTCAAAAACTATCCGACCAATGAGATTGGCGCTTTTGCTCACGTGTCTGCAGCTTCTGAAGATACAGTAAAACACAACTTGGGGGCGCTCAAACACAAAACGGTCTTGCCGAGCACACATACGTAACGGCGAAGAAGATATACGCCAAGTAGCGTCGACACTGCCGGGAAGAAATAAGACGAGGAAGATGCGAGGCCAGATGAATGTAGAGCCGCTGGTCTCGTTGGTGTCGGAACATGAAGAACTATATGACAAACGCGACAGCGACTACAACATAGGACTATTTCTGTTTTACATTAAGCGCCATCTAATGTCAGGGAATGAATTTGCGTGTTCACTCGGCTCATCGTCAGCGAAAATCGCTTGGGTGTGAACAAAAAAAACGCGTTGAAAAACGCTGGCGAATAACGCGCGCCGATATTCGTCCCGGTGTGTACGGCCCTTTAGATATTGTTCCAAGTAGTTTATAACACAAATAAATCTCTGACCCATCGTCTTCTTCCTCGTCTAACTTCTGTCGCTCTACAAACGTCATCTGGTATAATTGAAACGATTGGCTATGAGCTACGTACAGGCGCATTTGATAGACATTCGTAGCACCCAATAAACGGCTCTGGGCATTCGTAAACCACGCCTCAAATACGAGAAAATTAACATGTGGTTCCCAGACCACGTCTCAATCTCAATGAGACGTGGTCTGACGTCAGCTAGGCTACATCATCAGGTCAAACTGGACAATTTCACATTATATTAAGTACAAATGACCCAATAGGCTTTATGCCGAGCGTCACGTGACCAAACCGGAAAACGGGTCTCATTGCATCCGCTTATCAGAGAAAGTGTTAACGGCCGTAAGAACTAACTACGATATGGATTTTTAAGGTAATCAGCTAACCTACTGAGTTAACTTTGTTATTGGTGTTTTATGCTATTTAAATTTCTAAACGTTAGTGTGAAGAAGAAAAATTAAAAAACTTTTAAATATCGAGGGACATTGGTTATGCTCATTTTTGCTTGCTCCTTTTAAGTTATCTTGAGTAAAACCGCAAAAAATTTCATGAAGCACATACAAAAGACCTGAATCGGAAGCGATGTGATCTGTTTTCCGGCTTGGTCACGTGACGCTCGGCATAAAGCCTATTATCTTTTGCATAACATTTTCCATCTTGGTCAAACTATCTATCTATTGCCGAATCTATTTATTTGGATATACACTGCAATTGAGAAGTTTGGGATTGTTAAGATTTTTTTATGTTTTTTTAAAAGAAGTCTATTATACTTACCAAGGATGCATTTCTTTTTTATTAAAAATGGTGAAATATTATTACAATTTAAAGGAACTGTTTTCTATGTGAATATATAGTAAAGTGTAATTTATTCCTGTGATCAAAGCTGAATTTTCAGCATCATTACTCCAGTCTTCAGTGTCACATGACCCTTCAGAAATCACTCTAATATGATGATTTGATGCTCAAGAAAATGTTTTTATACCAGAAACAGAAAAAAACAGATTAAGCAGAAAAAAGTCTTTTAAATCTTCAGCATTTATCTGAAATAGAAAATTTTGTAGCATTATACATTACCGTTCAAGTTTGGGGTCAGTAAGATTTTTATTCTTTATTGTATAGAAATAAAAAAAAATCTATACTTTATTTAGCAAGGATGCATTAAATTGATCAAGTTACAGTAGAGACATTTATAATTCAAATAAATAAAACTTTCATGTGACACTGAAGACTGGAGTAATGATGCTGAAAATAAGCTTTGATCACAGGAATAAATTACACTTTACTATATATTACAATAGAAAACAGTTATTTTAAGTTTGTCATAATATTTAACGATATTATAACGAGTTTTTTGTTGTTGTTGTTGTTGTATTTTTAATCAAATAAATGCAGCCTTAATGTCAAAAACATTAAAACTCTTACCGACCCCAAACGTTTTGAATGGTAGTGTATATTTGGTGTCCATGTCAATGTACTGAGGTTTGTGATCGCCGCAGTAGAGACAAACTTGCATTCATACAGCGGGACCATACGCTCGCGTGCGTCACGTAGAGCATGTATCTGGCATAAGTAAACATGCTCAATGGCAACATGACCTTTTGAAAGTGCCTCTAATCTGTGAAACTGACATTCAAACATGACAGGACACAGCAGAGCTCTCCCGAAACTCCTCTAAAAACCCGCCGAAGCATTTAGCATGTGCAAAACACAGGAACGCATGTTTGACACATTCATTAATCACAGTCACTGATATTCCATGTGAGCAATTTAACGGCGCTGTGGGCCTTTTCCCTGCCCTGTAAATGTGCTGCAAGGTCACGAGCACATGCTGGACGAGGATAAAACTCTCCGCGTGACCAGTAACAATAGGAATCGTAATGATTCGCAATGTGGTGAAGCTCTTTTTGTGAGCTTGTCATTTACTGAGCTCTTAAATATCACCAGAGAAACTGACGCACGAACAGGAACGTTCTTTTTTTAGGGCTTTTTAAAAGTTCTGAAGTTTTATTAACTTGTTTGGAAAGATTCATAAAAGCAAAAGCAACAGCACCTGAGTGAGCAACACCATTAAACCTGTGGACCGACCGGCACTGCGGCGAGACGCGCCGATGCAATATTTATGAAGAAGCTCTTATTCTCTACATTTTAGATGAGTCGCCATTAAAAATAACCTGCTTTTACAAACTAGAGCTGGGAAAAGCCTCACGCAATGCAGAGCTACAGGTTAATGTGAACACTCTCTCTCTCTCTCACACACACACACACTCACGCGTAGTCGACATACATTTTGCAAGAATGCATGCAACTTTATGCATCAGGTTTCAAAGGACAAATAAACAACACATGGCTGTCAAAAGCTGAAACGCAAGATGACATTGAGAGTGTGTGGGGAATACGCAGAGATGGGACCAAGTCACACATGTGCAAGTCTCAAGTAAGTCTCAAGTCTTAACCTTCAAGTCTCAAGTAAGTTCCAAGTATTTTTTTCCTGGGCAAGTCAAGTCAAGTCAAGTCACAGGCTATGTCAAGTCAAGTCAAGTCAAGTCTTGTAGTAGGTCAAGTCAAGTCCAAGTCAAGTCACCTTATTATTGTAATTTTACCTGCAGAATTTGATCTATGGGCGTCAGTTTGGTTTGAAATGAACAGAGGCGCATTCGGAAGTGCATTTGGGAACAATGACGCATTCATTCACTTTTCTCTTTCGCGCAGGTCATGTTTTGAAAGATGGTGTCCTGTAGCTTACTAATTTAAAGAAATAAAAATGTATACAAAAATGTGATGTCCGACTTCTTTTATGAAGAAGAAAGCCTTAAAGGGGTCATATAATGGTACATGCACTTTTACAAGTTGATTGTACTGAAATGTGTGTTGGCAGTGCCTGTACACAACCATCATATAATGATAAAAATCCATCCAGTGGTTTTGCTTTAATCTCCTTATATGTTTTCCCCTGCCTCAAATCGAGCCGTTCGAGCCTGTGACGTCACAAGCTCGGAAGCCCCTCCCACGATTGTTGAATGACAGCCGCGTTTCAACACAGACCCGCCCTCGCTCGTGAGAGCTGTCAATCATAGTCTGCGCGGCGCGGTCATTGTTGATATGCTGGAGCACTGTCTATGAGCAGAATGGCGTCTAAGCGATTGTGGTGTTCTGTTCTTGGGTGTAATAACGAACACAGTCATTTTAATGTTCCTAAATCCGAACCGCTGAAGACGCAATGGCTGTGTTTGTTTTCGAAGGGAATATTCCCCACGAGCAACGTCAATGCTCTCATGTTTGCCGAATCATTTCACACACCAGACTGCTTTATAAACGAGGGTGAGTATAAAGCTGGATTTGCTAAGAAGCTGCTCATGAAAAAAGATCGGTACCAGATATTCGTGTTCCTGCTGAATCTCCAGAAGAACGGAAGTGAGTGTAACGTTTTATTAAACTTTTATATTAATATATTAATCTTTGCAAATCGCTAGCTGCACGCTTCACAATGAATGCGTCTAAGGTTTACACTCAGGGTACATTATGGCATGTTTTCTATGTATGACGTTCTCAATATAATTCATAATTCCACGTTTATACTGAACAACGCGTTATGGTTATTGTGTTATTGTGTTACAAACGGTGTATGCACAGAACAGAGAGGCGGGGTGAGCGAAGCTCATGATCATTTAAAGTCATATGCACTGAAACGGCGTGCTGAAAACAGAGCTGTTTTTGACCAAGTAAAATAAGTGTTTTCTTACAATACTAATAAGAATTTTTAATTAAAGTATATTACAAACTTTTAATTTAGACCCTAAAGAATCATATTAGCTTGTACAAAAATGGCATTATATGACCCCTTTAAGTTTTCAAAAAGCATTAGACATATGACCCACTATTCTGCTTCTTGAAAGTTATTTATCAATGAATTCAAACGCGTTGGCTGGCGCTGAGCCAGAGACATACGCTCTCAGTGCTGTCATATATCACAACTGTTCAGTGTTTTCAACCACATCATTTTTATTTTAGGTTTCAGACATTTAAATACACATAACTACTAGCAAAAAAATATATTTGTAGTTTGTAAAATATACACTGATGTCTATGGAAGCGTCAATAATAATCCTTTCCATTATAATAAGACGCACGTTTTATTCATATCAGATACACATTGTGTAAGTAGCTTTACATTTTACCCTATTCTTCTCCCAGTTCACCGGTCACTTACTTTTATGTATTTCGTGAGAAGTTGAGAAATTGACGTGTTGTAAACTAACGTTAACATGGCACCGCCCATTCGCACATATAGCTCAACTAACGCGATCATTATAAAGGTGTTTAAACAACAAAACACATCCACTTGCACATATTTGACAATTGGAATATCAGTGTTGCATGTTATAACTAATACATTTGTGAACATTTTGAATAAAACAGGAAAAATGACATAAAAGCAGATCATTCATTCAGCGCTGTGTTGTGGTTGCGCTGTGTCACATGACAAGCAATGACGCGTCACCATGAAACATTAAAGTGAGTGACAGGTTCTAAATAACGGTCGCCTAGAAAAACTCACGCTGGGGGATCAGTTAGAATAGTTTAAACTTACTTGTGAAAGGGTTAATGGCTACTTTAGCTATTACATTAGCTAACTACCAACTAACATTAACAAATTGACAAGCACTTACTGGGCAGAATGGCTCTTCAAATGACGGACGAAATTGGAGGTTGTCGTCTGGCTGTCCGCAATGTTAACGTTGTATGTCTTGCAAAGCGCTGTTCGTCTTTTGCCATCGTGTGAATAATTCTTGAAGCCGAAAGCAATGACCCTCGGTAGCCCTCCGGCCGACATTTTGATGTGATATCTGATCTAAGTGGGCGTGCATGGTGTGCGTAAGGTACGAGAGGGTATGACTGATGATAGTGTCGTGATCAACTTAAAAAAAAAAATATATATATATATTTTATATTCAAACTGAAAACATGATGTGATTAACACTCAAGTCATTCAAGTCATCGTGTCTCAAGTCAAGTCAAGTCCCGAGTCTTTAACTTCCAAGTCCGAGTCAAGTCTCAAGTATTTCATTTTATGTCAAGTCAAGTCACAAGTCATAAAAATAGCGACTCGAGTCGACTCGAGTCCAAGTCACCAAGTCACAAGTCCCCATGTCTGGGAATACGCAACACTTTAAACCGTCTGACACAGAGCTCTACGATAAAGATAGTCAGTGTGTCGTGTGTGTGTGAGTTTCAGCCCAGATCTCACATTTCTACAATCTATCTCATAGTTGCTGAAAAACTTGTACATGCATTTTATGCAAACTTAAATATTTGTAATTTCTGTGAGGTTTAACTACGTCTGCTGATGTGCATATGCATTATAGCGAGCATACATTAGATGAGGATTTATCAATATTGCAGGAATGATTTAACAGTCAGAAGCTACTGTACAACAGGCTGAATTTTGTAAACAAACCATTAATGTTTTCTGCACTCTATGACTTCATTTTAATGCATTTTTTTATTTACTAGGAAAACAAACATCAACTACAAAACAGCTGAATCATAACAGTAACATACATAATATGAAATAAGCTAAACACACACTTTTTAACACCTATTCTTTTTTTCTTTTTTTAAAATAAAAATAAATACAAACAAAATTAGGAGAATAACAAATAAATAGGTTAATAAAAATCATTTTATATTCCAGAGTAGAGGCACGTCGACTAAACATTACGCATTTAGGCTTAAAAATAACTCTTATAATTTACAAAAGATTATTTATTTATTATAAATCGTTTAATAAAGTGGGGAAGAAATCTAGTTACTCTTCAAAAAAAACCTCACTAATTTTGCCTATTTATTTTCTAACACATTTTCTCTACTGGCTGAACAATTATTTGTTGTAAAAAAAAAAAAAAGTTGTATTTTATATTTTTCTGACATTTATAATAATAATGCAGAAAAAAAAGAGAGAGAGAATTAAAATGTTGACCAGGGAAGTAAAAATCTGGCCCAACCGGAACAAATGTTGAGCCCTGTGACAGTGACTCTGATGAAGAGTTACATACACAAAACAGTCTCCAGTGAGATTATTACATAAAGCGTGTGTGTGTGTGTGTGTGTGTGTGTGTGTGTGTGTCCTTGCGGGGAAATCAGTTTTATAAACTGACAGAGCTCAAGCGAACCGTACATCACAGTGCATCAGTACACACACCCACTGCTACTCCCCTTCTCTCACCTGATTCAATGTACACACACAGCTACTGGAAACAAACGTAGACATTTGAGATTCATGTCACAGATTTCAGCAGCCTTTATAGTCTCAGACAGTGTATAAGTGGGAGATAAACCTGTTAGCAGGTAGCCTCGTGAGACCATCCTGATCTCGCAAGCTTTCAAGGTTTCACTCGCAGATCAGTCTGGATACTTTCCGTTAAAGAAAATTTGGGAGCAGTTCACCAAACGAACGTCCAATCAGCGTTGGCTTTGAGGCGGGTTGAGGTGTGACGCAACGAGAAGCGCGTCACTTCAGTCTAAAGAACATGTCGGCTTCAGCGGATGAAACTAGCATCAGCGTGGCTATCGAGCAAGTTTTATCGGAATTACAGAGTATTTCTTCACTGAAAGAAGAGCAAAACACTGCTCTGGAGGCTTTTCTCAGAGGAAAAGATACGCTCTGTTAGTACGTCATATGCTTCGTTGATCTGATTGGTTAATTTGGCCCGTCTATCACCAACATAGGCCAATCAGCTAACCAGTATTTTCGCCCCTTACCAAAACTACTTCAACGGAAGGTTTCCAGATGGATATGCGGAGCAAATCCATCTGGCGGAGTCAGGTTAGTTAGCAGGCGTCACTCCCTCATAACTCGGCCTACACGTTTAAAGACGCCCTCTGCTGCCCTCTTCAGGACAGGGAACTACATTAACCTCAGACGGTCAGACAAAAAAGGAGTGTTCCCTTTGACATGGATCTGTTGTGGTGTTGATTACCACACAAAATTATTGACTTGTCCCTCAGTTTATACGCACTTTCATTCAATCAGTCCAGAAGATAAGCAACAAATGTGAAGCTCCTGCTTGCTTACAAAAATGTGTGTTATTTGAACTGTAAAGATGCATAAATTGCCCTATTTAGAGGCGAGACTTTTTTGATTGGAGTATAAACTTCTGGTTATGAGAGTTATGATATATTATTTGAGGGACAAGACATTTTTTTATCAAACCTATCAATCAGTTCATCTCCTAAAAGACGGCCTTGAGTGGTTTACTGCTTTTATAAAGTGATGGCAATGTTCATTAAATAACTTAGTAATACTAAATCATTCACAACAAACTGGAGACTGTGTACAGCCGATTATTATTAACAATGGCTTCAAACATGCCTCAACTAATCTGGATTTAGAGCCATCTTAGTGTTTAATCTCTATAGTTCATCTAATGTAATCTCTGTAATTGATCCACGTTCGTATCTGCATATTCTAGATGCACATAAGAACATGGATCAATCACAGATAATCACTAGTCAGCATAACACAATCGAGTCTACCTTATCATGAAGTCGTGCAACTCTCGGTCCACTCGCTCCAGGATGGGCATCAGGTAGTTCAGGATGTGTTTTGTGTTGTCCATGGTGGGGTCCATGAAATCCCTGCAGTTCCCAACAGAAGACGACAAACACACAATAAATGTCTGAGGATACTTATCACTATCAGAGTAAAATGAAAATAAGCATTCCTAGAGCTCAAACAGTAGAGAATGTGCTACATTGTAAAAAAAAAAGATAACTTTGTTATTGACCTGAATTGAATCAGTGTTGATGCTGCAAAACCCTAGCCTGACTCCTGACTGCTCCATTGGGCTGAGATTATGGGGCGTTTCAACCCAACCAGGAAAGAAAATGCCTCTGGACTCGATTGGATCGACAAATGCCTTGATCGCGGTTCTGTGTTCCTCTTTTTAAATGAATGCGCTGTCTACATCTACTATAACAGACGCGATGGCTGAATCTACACATCTCAGGTCTCCAGCGGCGGCCATCTTTGTTGTAAACTAATTCAACCCAAGCGGTCTTTGGTGACGTGATGATTACGGTACGGTTGATTATCTGTCCATCATCGTATAAAGACAATTTGATTGGTCCGAACAGCTTTGGTTCGGGCATACTTGCTTCACAACGGATCATCGCCAGACTGAACTTCCCATCCTCAAATGTTGTGGGCGGGGCTAAGCTCGGCTGGCATCCAGGCTAGCAAAACCCATCAATTATGAAACAAAAATAGTTTCAGCTCTACAGAAGACAACAGTGTCATCCGAAATGGGAGTCACTTTGGATAAAAGCTCCTGCCAAACGCATAAAAGTAAGTGTTGCAGAAACGATCACACTATCAAAGTTTTTGATTTACAATCCGAAAATATCCATTTGTGGAAAATGGTAATACAAAAAAAAATATTTTTTGTTGCAAGAAACAATGCAAAACATTATAAACAGAATTAGGTAGGGAAGAACATAAGGTCAGGTGAGAGCTCTATGATTCTGGATAAACTGCGAAAAACTATTTCTCAAAACTGAGAAAAACACCTTCTGGTGAAAGAATGTAATTGATACAATCTTTATTTGACATGTCATGTTACTTTCAAAAGCTGATTTACTCTATTTTGATCACTTCCATTTAAATAAGTGATTATATCTGAACTACAAACTTTTATCCCAGTACTTCTGTGATCATCTGAATTATTGTAAGACCGAAATGTGTGTTTGTGAAACTGTTTCATACCTATATACCTATATATATATATATAACTGCTCTCTCTCCCTCAGAACACAGATTTGAATGTTCACTGTGATCGTACTTGTCAAAAGGTTTAATAGACATTGAGCCGAATCACTTTGATTTAGGACTAAGATCCCGTGGGTGTTTGAATCGATCTTGTTACGATTAATCGTGCAGCTGTAGGTCAGGTTAACTCACCTGAGATGATGATTGGACAGTTTCTCCATTATGGCGATGGTCATCCTCTCTCCCACCACCAGCAGGAAGGTCACCACGAGGTCATGATAACCCTGGTAATAGTGCAGTTGAGGATTTCTCCTCAGAACATCCAGAATGATGTCTATCAGCTGCTCCTGGAGAACCTCTCGCTCGTCCACACGCATGCCTGAGAACCATTGCATCAACAGCAAAATGTGTCAATTTAGAAAAGCAGGGCAGAAAATGAATTATTCCATCATCACAGGGTCAAACACACCCTACAGACAGACATGATGATGTGAAAAAGTCTCCTTTATTCTTCTTAAAACCTATATGATGAAACATGATTTGTTTTAACCGCAAAACCTGTGATTACACTCTGGTCATGTGACACGCGGGAGAAAAGCAGTTAAAGCAATTATCACATTATAAAATATATTAAAACGTATAAAAGCTTGTGTTTTAATGTGATTATTCTAGTTAATTTTTCAATCGATTGACAGCACTAATATATATATATTAAACACTGATTTGCACTCAAATTGTTGTATTATACTAATACTATAATCTGAAATGAAAATGTTTTCAAGTTGTTATTCAAGTTAATATAATGGGGGGGGGGGGGGGGGGGGAATAATGGAAGAAACTACTGAATTAAAATAGTTTGTCTTATTTTTTTTATTTTAAAAATCATGCAATTTGCAATGAAAAATATAGTTGTCAAATCAATTTTTTTTCATGCTTTAACTGTAAACTTCTATGGCATACAAGACACCCACATCTATACTTCTATCATCTCAACTGGTTTATCACTCAGCCCTGATTGGATATATGTCTCAAGACTCTCCAGACTGAGTCTGTCAAATCATGTGATGGTTTGTCATGTTTATTGACTGATATATCAGATTCTGACCTTTCGGGAAACGCCGCATTGACCTCCTGACATCGAGCACCACTTGTCTGTAGTCTTTGTGGTCTTCTCGGACATCTTTGGCTTTAAAAGAGGAAAATAAGAAAAAGTAAACATCATTGAAGTATCTGTGGCATGTTCCAGACACACAAACTCACACACTTACAGGGTTTGGCAGGCAGACTGTACACATTGACGCTGAGGAGTTTGGGCCAAACTTTTCTCCTAATGTCATCCGTCAGCAAACCGCCTTCGCTCACAGCCGCCCGCCGCAGTGTCTCGATGTCCACGGGGTCACAGTTCAGGGCCTGATGGATATCAAGCAGCTTTTGTTTCTTCCAGGGCAATTGTTCTGTAGATAAAGCACAAAACATCTGAGGCAGGGTGCAAAATTAACACAGAGTAAATAGTTAATGGCCAATTGGCCGCTAACATCCTTGGAAATTTAAATGTGCGTGGCTTAAATCAATGTAAGAACGCACATTTTATCTTGTCTGGTGATATCTGACGCAGTCTGTATAGGCAAATCAAATCAGAAGTCTTTAAACATCTTCAAATAACTTTTACCTCAGTGGAAACCAAACAGGCAGAAGTAAGAAATGCTTTCATTTCAATTTATTGTAGCCAAAACTTCATATACAGATACAATTATACGGTTAAACCACCAAAACTTAACATGAGGAAAAAAAATTATGGTGATGTCTTAATGGTTTTTACAGATAGAGTGACAAAATGACCTCCAAAAATAACTTATTTGATTTAGAGGGGGGAAAAAACATGATATAATGCAAAAATGTATATAAAATTAACATAATTTTATACCATATCTATAGGCCTATCATTTACAATGACATCATAATGAATCTCATATTCATTGATCTGACATTAAGGACCATAATTCAATGACATTATAACAGTAACAACTGACATCCTACTGGACCTGTCAATCATTCAGTGTCAACATAATGGGTCTTCTTACACGTTCAGTGTAACGTTACCAAATGTCTTAATTACACACATTTAATGATTTTCTAATGGATCGCACACACACTCAGTGACACCATAACGGACCTCTTACACAGTCAGTGACATTATAACTGATTTCCCTCATACATTCAGTAAGTTTATAATGGACCGAAACCGACTTACCTTCGTGTCTCCTGACAGACGCTTGCGATCCGCTCGCCGGCAGTCGCTTCCTCGCTTTTCTCATCTCCTATAGCGACTCACAGTCATGCGCATATCAAATACATGCTGTTGTGTTGACGATCATATACATTTTAATTCAAAACTGGCAGTAAAATCGAAAGGAAAGTGGCATTTATGATTCCCCTCAGATCCGTGTCGTTACGTGGAGAGGAGTGCTCGTCACCCTAGCTTTACTAGTCGTCTCTCACTGGCTGAAAGTGCCATTGGGAAAGTGCCGGTGACTCACTCAACCTTGACTGCTGTTACGTCTCACCTGATTGGTTTAAAGCAGTTTAAAGACGTCAAGATGCTCAACGCCATTGGCTCATTTCAAAAGAGATTCTGCACCTGCTCATAATGACAGGCATGCGGCGTGTTTGTATTTACAAATATGAGTTATGTAATATATCAAACTGACTGAAGCAGCTGCTAAACCATAATTTCAAGTTTCAGTTAATATATATATATATATATATTAAAGTCATTTTATTTTGGTAATTTGATATAAATAATTATTATTATCATAATTATAATCCGAATCTGAATGAGATTTACTGCCATAAACAAGGAATTCGTCTTGGTGAAGCTTCCAGTACACAGGGAAAAAAAATGAATAAAAATTATAGTATAATTGTAATATTATTATGTATAAAAACAGTTGATGGAGCCCATTGGCTTCCGACAAAAATACTATGGAAGTCAATGGGGCCCATCAACTCTTTGGTTACCGACATTCTTCTAAATATCTTCTTTTGTGTGTTCAGCAGAAGAAACAAATGACTAAAGGTCTGGAACACATTGAGGGTGAGTAAATAATGACAGAATTTTATTTTTGGGTGAACTTTCCCTTTATCCTCAGCTTGTGTTTCCATTGCAGTCCCAAAAACCTGCTTTATTAAACAAGGCCAAGAAAATTACAGATGTAGCCTATAGAAACTCCAGATCCATCTAAATATGTGTATGCTTTGGATAGAGGTAAATAAATGCAAAGAATGTAACTATATCCTTATATGTGGGTTCTTTGAATAATTATAATCTCAATCTTGTTTTATTATCATAGGTCCATATGCCACCAATGGATCAATACAAAGTCTCTCACCGCATGAGAGCAAATGTGTTTTATGATATTTGGCAAATCCTGTAGATGGCTGTAAAAACAGTGTAATCAGTGGCTTAATGACTCAGAGAACTGTGCCATGGTGCATCAGGGTGTCACCGCGCTCATTGCGCAACGTTTGCGCAGCGCGGATGGCTTGATGCGCCGCGTCCTTTTCGATTCAGCGTGATATCAAACGCGAAGAACATGAGAGCAACAATGTGTCTGTTTGTTTCACTATAATCGCGAACATGGGCGACCGAAGCGAGAGGGGTTCGGCGAAGCACAGACGGAGAACCACGATCTCCGGAGACGCGGCGGCTCACGCGAAGCGCAGCGGCACAACAGAGACTCTCAGCGGGCAGGTGAAGGAGAAAGAGCCGAGACATGAAACATCCGCGAGTAAACAGAAGAATCACAGTGATGCTGGAGATGACACGTTCAGGTAAAAGATGCTATTGAAGTACTGTGTTTTGACTTGATTTGTGAAGCTGTTTATCTGGATAGAGAGAGAGAGAGAGAGATGCTTGTACACCGTAACATACAGATACACAAACATTTATAGGCCTATCCATACAGTATGTAGGCATAGCATATTACATTTACATCTTCATTTGATATAAAGGTCTACAGAGGACCCAAAACGTATTTGGACACTTCAGTTACAAACATTTCTGGATGTCATTGCATTTTTGAATGATAATATGATATGTATAGGCCTATATAAAAGTTGCTGCCTTACATTTTTAAGTACAATCAACTTTGAAGTAATTTATTAAATTAAATTAAACTGACTTTAAAAAATGAGTTGAATCTTGTATAACTTATCAAAAAAGGATCACTTATTATAACTATAACTTGTATAACTTATTAAAATGTAACATTTTTTTATGAGTTAAAGCAACGTAAAAACATATTGTCATAATTTATTGATCCTATAATTTTTTACAGTGTGTATATATATATATATATATATATAAAACATATTTTTATTTGCACATACTGTATTTGGTCATTGTCAAATCACAGTAAATTGTTTCTAGTTTACAAAAAATGGATTTCACTTTTGTTAAACATATTTATTTAATTTATAATAAATTCAGCATTTAGCAGACATGATACTAATTGAATTAAGGCTTTGTGCCTTCATATTCACACTGAAGAATGGCAGGAACGTTCAGGGAGGTCAGGATGGTGCAAGCAGTCACATCATTTATACATATTTCAGTTCAGTTCATGGGTCTCTGGGATCTACTTGGGTTTTAGCTCTAACCATCAAGGTAATCCAAATCTCCTAAACAGAGAATGGAAGTGAAATACCTCATGCAGCGCTGGTTCTTCTTTCCATGCAACATAATACTAGTAATCTGCTTCCACACTGCAATACTGTATAATGGGATAGTATTTTAAACATAGTGATGTAGTGACAATATTATGTTTTCTGGTTCTAGTGATAATTTTGCCAAATGTAGTCGATCGTCCTGGTGTTTCATCGAATCTTTAAATTTGCACAGTATACTACAAAAGTAGCATGAGTAGTATGGTAAATCTGAAAAAACAATGTAATTAAGTATATATAGAACTCAAGTTTAACCCTAACCAGCAGATACAAGAGGATTCAAGATACAGAGCTCTTCAGGTAAAGGTGTGAAGGTCGAGACTCTCAATGAGCTGTTGTCACAACTCAAATCATTGATAAAACTGTCACTGATAAGATCAACACAACCCTAGTCATTAATAACTTTAGCAATAACCCTTTCTAACTCACACACTTATTAAGAGCTCTGTTCCTGCACAAGTATTGCTCAAACTCAGGCGTTTCATCACTGATTTCAACATTGGCTTGTCCTCAATCCGTGTCGAATAAACTCAGTGTCAGGGATGCTTAAGACACCCTTATGTCTGCATTCATATCTAGCATTTCAAATCAAGTGTAAATGCACTCATGCTCCAGGATCTTTTCTCAGAACTGCTTTCTTTAAAGGGCTCCTATTATGCTTTTTTCCATGTTCATCTTTCTTTAGTGTTTAAAGAAGTTGTAATGAAAACTTCCCTCCAGCGGGAGTTATTCTCTATCAGTGTCAGTGTTTCTGAACTCCCTGAAACGCCTCCATTATAGTCTTGAGTTTCTTCCGGGAACAAACACGTCACAATATTCATCATTTAAATAATTCATTCGCAGAATAAAGGGGCGGGGCCTGGTTGAGTTAGTTAGTAGTGTGTTGAAACTGGCGGTTATGGTAAGGGGCGGGACATTTCCCAAACACACTCGAAGAGCTTGACCAATCACAACACACTGATCCAGCCGACCAATCAGAGCACAGTGTGCTTTTTTTTAAGAAGGAGGGGCTTCATAGAGACAGGAAGTAAACAAAAAAAGTTCATAGAGACAGGAACTTTTTCAGGCTGTAGTTTGAGGCCTTTAATAACTATTATGTCAGACCAGAGACACATACGCACGTTTTAATGTGATTGCTACTGCTTGACTCGTTTGGTCTGTGTCTTCAGCTGCCACAAGCTGCAGGAGTCGCTGCTCAGCTCTGATAGCGGATACAGCAACTACAGAGGGATCCTCAACTGGTGTGTGGTCATGCTGGTGAGTTTACACACACACACACTGGCCATACCTGTCAACACTCCCGTTTTTCCCAGGTTTCTCCCGTTTTTTAGCCCCATCTCCCGGACCCCTCCCGGTTTGTTATTTTTCCCGGGAAACTCCCGTAATTTGCATGGCCCAAACTCCTTTATGAATAATCGGACCAATATGTTTGTCTAAAGTTGACCAGTTGCCAGATTGTATTAAATGCATTACATTCACACAATCCACAGACCATTTACAATTTCAACCCGTTTGTCACCTCAACCTGGCAACCTATAACCCAGTTGCGCAGTCGCGGAAAGTTTAACCCGAAAGCGAGCCGATAGACATGATGGCAGGTGAAGGTGGTGTCCCCGCAATGAAACCGAAGTACAGTTTGTAACGCGTTGCTTCAGGAAGATTAGGGATAAGTTAGCTCACAACTGAAGTTATTGCATGCAGAGGCCAGACAGACACACGGAGGCGATTGGCATCTCACAACTCGCACTTTATTCCCAAATCGCACTCGTGTAGCCTAGGGCCACACCTTATTTCCAGTCGTTACAAGTTGTACATTTACCTCAACCCCCAAAAGCCCCCCCCCCCCCCCCCCCGGAGATATCTCCCGGATTTTGAAAACCAAATTGTTGACAGGTATGACACTGGCACTCCACACGACAACCTACGTCCAAATAGAGAGCCTAAGCCCCTCCCCTCCGCTTCCGGCTCATGGGACCTTATTTCGGAAAAAATATGTATGTTATGGCGCTTTTCCACTACACAGTACCAGCTCGCCTCGGCTCGACTCGACTCGGCTCGACTCGCCTTTGTTTGGTTTTTCACTGTGTAAAAGTTGTACCTGTACCTGCTTTCGGGTACTTTTTTTCGTACCACCTCCGGCGAGGTTCTAAGCGACCTAAGGCGATACTAAAATGTGACGTGAAAACAATGCCGACTGCTGATTGGTCAGAGAGAATCGTCACTATTCACTGCGTCATCATTGCACGCTCCAGATGGAGTATCCAGAATAACCCCGCCATTTTTAAATAGTTTGGCCAGAGATAGTTACTAAACTTACTACTATATGGCAACTCGGAAGAATACTCCTCAAACGAGGAGGTGCAGACATTCCTTTGTTTGGTTGCCGAAGAGAGGATCCAGCGAGAGCTTGATGGGGCAACGAAAGGCGTCGCTATGACGACCGGGTACTATTTGTGGCGGTACTTTCTGCAATGGAAAACGGAGCGAAAAGCGAGGCGAGCCAAGGCGAGTCGAGTAGAGTCGAGCTGGTACTGGTAATGGAAAAGAGCCATTAGTCAATGGCGAGAGACAACTTATCTTTTTATTCCGTCTGAACTGTGCCCTGAATTACACATATGATGTTTGTCAATTTAAAAGATAATTCTGAAAGTCAAGAAAGTCGCAGTTTGTCATAAAACAGAAGAGTAACATTTAGTTTTATGTGAAAATCGCTCAATGAACTACATCTCCCGGGAAGCGAAACAACGAGCGAGATCCGCTACTCGTGTGTGTGCAGTCTGGTACAAAACACTCCGGCATGACGGCGTAACGTTACGATTATAACGTAAGACTATAGAAAACATGACAGACGTTAGCTTCAGTAAAGTTAGCTTCAGTAACGTTAGCTTCAGTAAAGTTAGCTTCAGTAACGTTAGCTTCAGTAACGTTAGCTTCAGTAAAGTTAGCTTCAGTAAAGTTAGCTTCAGTAAAGTTAGCTTAAATAAAGTTAGCTTCAGTAAAGTTAGCTTCAGTAAAGTAAGCTTCAGTAAAGTAAGCTTCAGTAAAGTTAGCTTCAGTAAAGTTAGCTTCAGTAAAGTAAGCTTCAGTAAAGTTAGCTTCAGTAAAGTCAGTAAAGCTAGCTTCAGTAAAGTTAGCTTCAGTAAAGTTAGCTTCAGTAAAGTTAGCTTCAGTAAAGTTAGCTTCAGTAAAGTTACCATCAGTAAAGTTAGCTTCAGTAAAGTTAGCTTCAGTAAAGTTACCATCAGTAAAGTTAGCTTCAGTAAAGTTAGCTTCAGTAAAGTAAGCTTCAGTAAAGTTAGCTTCAGTAAAGTTAGCTTCAGTAAAGTAAGCTTCAGTAAAGTTAGCTTCAGTAAAGTTAGCTTCAGTAAAGTAAGCTTCAGTAAAGTAAGCTTCAGTAAAGTAAGCTTCAGTAAAGTAAGCTTCAGTAAAGTTAGCTTCAGTAAAGTTAGCTTCAGTAAAGTTAGCTTCAGTAAAGTTAGCTTCATTCATTGAGAGATAATGTGTGCCTTTGGGGTTTGTAGTCTTTGTAATTACGTATTTTCACAGTCTTACACCTCAACAGTTTTACATCAAACTGCGACTTTCTTGACTTTAAAATGTATCTTTTAAATTGACAAACATCATATGTGTAATTCAGGGCACAATTCAAACGAGATCAAAATATTTGTTGTCTCTCGGCATGGACTACCATACAATATTTTTCC